>NC_056737.1:117231994-117316994 GCF_019279795.1 Protopterus annectens | reverse complement strand
ACTCTGCAACTCCAGTGCTCTCTGTACTGCCTGAGATTATGCAGCAAACATAGGATAAAATGTATATGAGACGGATAGTCGTACTCTAATCAATGCTTATCTATTTTTCTATATAGGAATATTTTATAGAGATATTGCAGGACTTGCTAATGTGATCATATGTTCAGCTGCTCTCTTACATAATGGTATATCATACAGCAGAGTGTGTAGAAAGTGTTTTTCTCTGGAAGTTCATGGCTCTTTTAGTAACCTTTTTTGTCCCTAAAATATTGTTACTGGTTGAGATAGGCTGTAATAATACAGCACAAATGTATAGTATAGTATAGTGCACTTCCTCACATTTGGACAGTACATACTGTATAATAATCATAACAAAGCTGAAGACAACAGCTGAAAAATGTCTTAATATGTCCAGGGATTTGTATGCAGTCCTAAATATAAAGTACTCCTAAGGCAATATTGTTAAAAAGTCTTTAGGAAAAACACATATTGATCAAATAAGTGTTAGCTTGTTGAATTATATCCTTGTGTTCTGCACAAAATGGCATTTAGTAATCGAGAAAACAGAAAGATAATGCATACATCCCTTTCCATCATCAATTGTTCTATTGACGATTCTTCTGCTGAACATGTCCTTGAGCTGTTCACTGCAGTATTGAGGTAGCAGTTTAAACTGCAAACATTCTGCTTCACTATTAATATACCATTTGGCAGGTGACATTTCTGAAATGTTCTCTCAGATTTCCAGGACTACATCGCCTGAGAAAACAGTAGCATTTGTCAGCCTGTCTTCCCCTTCTTTGAAATAAGGAGCTGGGAAACTCCAGCAGAAATCTTATTTCCCTAGCATGATCAGAGCTTTTGCTGTAGAAACTGCCTGGAATTGCCTCCTTTTGATTGCATAGATGGTTGAATTTGTCAAGCTCTGCCTTCACTTTTCAGTAGATGTCCTTGTCTGAGATTTTCTTGCTCTAACAGTTATTTCATATGACAATGTCGGATGTAAATTCAGTAGGCACACTTTCAGCTCTGCAGTGTCAAGAAACAACCGTTCTTTATCTTTAATGGTCTACCTGATGCAACAAAATATTTAAAACAGCAACTATTTTTTTTATGCTGAGGTGTTGTATTAATGAGGAAATTATGCACCATGCCAGTGTGAAGTCTCAGAAAATAATTTCTGTTGGCACTATAAAAGGAATGTAATTTTTCTTGTTGAAATACCATTTTTCAGTTACTGCATGAGTGATGTGGTAATTATGCCTTACACCTGGGATTTAAATCCAATCCTGCAAACCCATTTTCTGTTTGCAAGCTGTCAGGCTGATGCATAGGCTTTGTTCTTATCTGGCAGTAGGCGACAAATCGGTAATTCAGAAACAACAAAGCCATAGATAGGTCATCATGTAATCTGCACTGGAAATTGCAATCTATAATAAGATTGGAAGCAAAGATGAGGTGTCCAAAATCGATTACCATATCAGAAAATTTCAATTTTATTGCACAGATCTGAAAACACCTGCTGTTGGTACTGCTGGTTTGAAGATTAGTTTGAAATGATAAAAAACACTTCATAATTAGGTAAATGAAGTTAGCTTATTTAAATGTAAATTCATTGCCTTTTCAGAAATCTAATTTGTAAGACAGTAACATTTGTATCAAAACTAAGTCTGATAATTCTGTGTCCAGACTTCTACTGTATTGAAAAGGAATAAACTGCTGGAAGGTAAACTCAGAAGGCAGTGGAGAGTCTGCGGATGGTTCATATATTCTGTTACAAAACTAGCAAGTTTGCCATTCAGTACTAAGAAATAGCAATGAAAGTGATATAGCTGCCAGGTGGTGTTGCTTAATTTAAAAAATCAGATCCACAAACGTAATAGTTCTACGAGTTTTCTTGTATGCAAATATAAGGTTCCTTTTAGTTTATGAGCTGTATTTATTGTGTGCACTAAAAGATATGCAGGTTTGCTGTCCAAGTGTCATTCCTTTTTATGATATAAACAAAGTACTTACAGTGTACAATAGAACTAAAATGCATCCTGTCGACCACATTTCATAAAATTAAAATGCCGTTGCATGACAGGTAGAAAACAAAAGGATAAAGTATTTGAGAAATGTGTATGTTAGGTGTTCATATATGCTAAAAATGCAGTTAAATGGAGAAGCACTGGCCAGTATTAAAGATAATGTCTTACATGTCATTTGATCTAATAAAGGTTAACGCCAATATTTATCAAATATGTGATTACTTTTTGTTTGTGTTCATGTGATATGTTTCTCCTACAGACAGTCTAAATTTCTTCTCAAAATGCTTGTTTCTGAAATTCCCACACAGCAAATTACTTAAATATATATGTGCTATGAGAGAAATTAGTTTACTCAAAACCTCTACCAGTTCATAAACAGCTTCATCACATACTTTTACAGTGATGAACATAGTTAGCATCTGGCAAACACTTTCCCTTGTTTTTTGTCTGTTTTCTTTCGGCAGTGGTGTTCACAGCTCATTAAAGATTTCAGTTTCAGACAAAGAAATCAGTAAAAATGTAAGATATCAATGACAAATAAGTCAGTAGGTAGACTTGATGGTGAGAGGAAGGCTGAACCAGCTGTTTGACAGACGAAAACAAGTGAACCAGCTGTTTGGTAATGAATGCAGATATACATACACAATAGTGCCTCTTTGAAGAGACTATTACATTTTCTAGTTTATGTTGAAGTTTCATCTAACTGAATCTTGCTGTCTTTTTTACCACATACCTTCTGTTCTTTATACCACATACTACAAAAACGTGTAAAACCCAATGTAATCCTGTCGTTCTCAGTGCCAAAACCATGAACTGAATCTAAATGTCAAAAAAAAAAACATTATTGTAGCCTTTGGGAAGTCATTGACCCTAGAAAACTACTACATTGACAATATACCCCTAAGAGTTGACCCAAATGTTCCTGACTTTGGAACTTATGCAGACTGTCAACTAACATTTTACCAACATGTGTTCATTGTTGCTAGAAAGTCCTTCTGTAATGCACACCTTATAAATAAAGCAATTATGTCTACATGTAGAGATGTTATTGCCCCCTTTACTCAGCCCTCATTAGGCCACTCATTGAATACAATGCCACATCTGGCATGTATCTGTCCAGACACTTGCAAAAAAATGGAACACATACAGAGATACCTTAATAAATAGAGGTCTAAACAACATGATCTACATAGACCAACTTAAAGCCCTGTCACTATACTCTGTATCCTACAGTTTGCTAAGAGGGGACCTGTGTCTAGCATACAAGGCATCCTCTGACCCATTACTGATGGACTTACTGCACATCAGCAAGTCAAATGGCATCAGAAATATTCAGTCTAAGGATCTAAACGTCTTCTGCAACATCAACAGAATGGTTTGGAGGGATAGGTATATCTCTCAGAGGATACCACTGCTCTGGAACTGACTCCCCATCCACATAAAGTTCATCCCTGTCCATATTCAAGTGCAACTTATGTCTATGGATGGGAAACATATATTTTACCCCAGGACTGACCCTTGTATTACTAATGGACAGAGGCAGTTCCTAAATGTTTTATCCCATGCATGGATCCCCTCAAATTATTTATGGTATGATCACAGTTATTCTCATTAGAGGTAATATATAATTATCAAGCATGGGATTGGTAAGACCAATCTATAACCAAATGGAATAGGTAAATTCAGGCACAAAAAGGGAAATTGGCTAGGCTTAAAATGGCCCACAAGGGCAGCTAACCTAGTACTTACCGATGAACCTATAAAATACACATTTGGGCCCTAAGTTGAAGTGATTATTGTGTAATAAAACTGAAGAAAACAGAGCAGAGTGTCAGGCTTTTGAGCTGGATATAGATTAAAAAATCATCAAATAAGGTGAACTAAAGTTATGAGAGACCTAATAAATAATAATAATAATAATAATAATAATAATAATAATAATAAATTAATAAAGTGCTCATATCAAAGCTGCAAGAGTGGGCATCAGACAGTTAAATGAGATTTCTGCCTCAGGAAAAAAAAACTGTTTGCCACACCTGATTTTAATTGGAAATATTTAATTAATTAAGTAATTAAATAATTAAAAAAATAATGTGTTTCTGCACCATTTTGTTTTCCTCTTCCTACTAGTCTGTGGCTTCATATCAGTGGTATGTAGGTCCCTAATATTACTGATATAAATAGCTTTTCACTTGTACTCAGCATGTAAACTGCATTTATTTCTCCTGGAAGAGCTTTGTATGCTGTTGCAACTTATTTGTGGGACTTTGGTTTTAAAGCAAAGTGTATGCCCTCATGACTGCGTTTACCTTTACTGATATTTCTCCAACTCCTGGAATTACACCTGTGCTCTATTGTATAGCCAGTTTACACTAAAAGTTTTAAAGCAAAGTGTATTCCCTCAAGACTGCATCTACCTTTACTGATACTGCTCCAACTCCTGGAATTACACCTGTGCTCTATTGTATAGCCAGAATGGGGGCGCCCGGATGAATTGAAGGAATGAACACAAGAAAGAGGACAGGTGCAACATGGTAATGTACAGCAAATGAGGGTATGTCAAAGAAGATGGTTGTAGCATGAACAGTAATTACATATTGACATAATACAGTATGGATTGCACAGTGAATGTATATGTAGAATGTGCCTTCATCCAGGAGGATGCCACTATATAAAAAAAAAATAATTGACTTCAACAATTGGACTTGTTCTGGTGTCAATCCAGGGAGATCCAGTATCTCTCAGCCTGGGAAGAGATAGGAAACAGGCAATGCTGCTTTGCCAGAGATGGCTTTCACCTGTGTCCTCTAGGCAATTGGATACTGGCAAAGGCACTTGCCTCCCCCACAGTATCTTTTTAAGTCAATTTCAAAGCAACAAATGTTCTGATGTAAAACAAATCCACTGGAGGCAAAATCAAGCTTCTGGAGCTTAATGCTAGGAGTCTAAACATGACGATGCACTGGAGAAAATTGCCAACCTTCTAGCTGACAGGTTTGGTGCAAAATTCACCCCCCCCCATGGCCTCACAGGCTATACCCCAAAGCATACCTGACAACAGTCATCTGCATAGTATCTCAAGAGATCAAGTCATATCTGTGCTCTATAAGGCTAAGAACATGGCCTCAAAGGTACCAGATAACATCCCAAGTTGCTTACTAAGCAATCTAAAATAGGATGAAGTGGACCCACTTAGCTTCATCTTTAACCATAGCCTGAGAACTGGCTTTGTTCCAGCAGAATAAAAAACAGCAACAGTAATCCCTGTGCACCAAGGGGGGGGGGGCATCAACTGACCCTGTCAGCTATAGACCCATAAGTCTAACCAGTCTCATCTGCAAGGCCATGACAAGAATCATCATGGGGCTTATCAACAAGGGCATATTTGACATTCAAACTGTAGACCCAACTTAATTTGGCTTTTTAAGTGTAAATCATGCATATTAAACCAAGTAGACTTCCTTGAGAAAGTCATCGAAGACCTGGATGAAGGTAAGACAGTGAATACCACCTATCTTGACCTGGCCAAGGCTTCTGACAAAATTCTCCATGCAGATATCATTGAGAAACTCTCCCAGATGGGGATTAACCCTTACAGCACTAGATGGGTAGCCAGTTGGTTCACTGATGGAACACATACTGTCAAACTTGGTGACTCAACTTCTACCAGTAGAGTCGTCACCAGTGGTATACAACAAGGATCTGTGCTAGGCCCTTTACTGTTTGGAATCAGATTCTTAGAAGTCCAGGCTAAAGTAGATGGCCTTTGGCTTGCCAAGTTTGCTAAAGACTGGAAAATGCATGCAATCACTGAATCCCCCAATGATGTTAACATATTACAGGAGGGGCAAACACAGACAAAAGACTGGTGCCAAAGCCATGGTCTACAACTAATTGCAAAAAACATACCATTATTATTGCCTTTGGCAAAGTGGAATTCCCTTTTACAATATTGACAACACCCCCTCCCCAAGTTGAAACCCAATGGTGAGAGACCTTGGGACACAGGTAGATAGCAATCTGAACTTTGACCACCAAGTTTCCACAGTGATAAGGAAAGCCTTCTATGTCATGCACCTCATAAGTAAGGGTATCACATCCAGGTCTGAGGATGTTATATAACACTGTACTGGACATTCATCAGATCACTAATAGAGTATAGTGTTCCCTTTAGCATGTACTTCACCTGACACCTGCAGCAGCTGGAGAGACAACAGGGTTGTCTCACCAAGAAAATACAGGGCCTCCAAATGATGCTATGATATACATGGGTAGACTGAATGCTGTCACTGTACTCTGTATTATATAGGCTACAGACATGTAACTGGTGCGTGGCCTACAAGGCAGTATTCGACCCTGCCCTGATGGAAATGCTGCACATCCACAATTCTAATGGCACAAGAGTCGCTCACTCTAGGGATCTTAACCTAGCCTGTGACATTAACAGAACATGCTTAAGAAACATATATATCTCCCAAGGATTGCCACTCCTCTGAAATACACTTCCAAATAATGTGAAGCAGAGATCCTCACTGACCCTATTCAAGCACAACTTAGATAAATGGATGGGACACCACAAATTAAGTCGAGGGTGTGACACCCATATCCCTCATGGACAGAGGTAGTTGGAATTGACCAAAAACTTGTTCTGTGAATTACTTCTACTTAATAAGGACAACTGGGGCTACTTGGGATGAACATAGCTAGGCTTGTAAGAGCTGTAGGGCTAATAGCCTAGTAATGTCTTTTTAAACTGTGAACCTATGTCAGCAGTTCTCAGAGGGCATATTACTGCAGCTGTTATAGAAGGAGCATGTAATCTAATAGCGACAATGGAAATCAAGACATTAGCTCACATCACAGATTGTAATACCCTCTTGTAGCCATACTCTGCATCCATACCTCAATATAGCATATTTCAATGACAGCAACATTGACATATCAACTGATCATATGATCATAGAACACTATTAGGCTGATAGCCAAAGTCATATGAAATCCTAGCCATTATTACAATATGAAAGTAAAAATGCCTATATGTATATTATGGAAGATAGTAAGACTATTGTGCATATGTGCATATTTGTTGGATAGCATTACATTCTGCCACTGTCCATATGGGACATTTGCACCACACCATGACAGAATTGCAGTCACACATGCAGTGGTCTGGGGATGGCTTACACATGCTCATGGAAGGGCTGTTCAAGATTTGTGTGTGCATATTTGACCTGAGGACATCCTTCATTACTCCACAGGAAGGATGTCATGTGTCCATAGGACAAAGGAGGATGTATGGAGCTATGTGAATGGTACCCCAAGTATTAGTAAAATGAAGAGCTATTCTAAAGATCATACAATGACCATAATGTGCCAGCAACCAAACATAACAGTACACTGGGCCTGATATAAACATCACACCTGTGTAGGCATAGAATATGAATACCATGCAATGTCGCAGTCACAGCACCACATATATCTGACTGTAACACTGTCATGTTGCACTTTATGGCATATGATAGCATCATTGTAGGCTGAGGGGAACATGCTGTGAGCACTGTAGGGCATGGATGTGGAGTCACAACACTGTGTAAAATTGTCTCCTAAGTAATAGTTGTATGTATAGACATACAAGTTGCTTGCTGTCAGATTAGAACACCTATATGTGTAGTTAAAGTAAATTGCAAACACAGTAGTTACTGCTACTGCCACAGGGCAGGTTTGCCTTGCGAGAGCATGTTGCACAGGATGACATAATCATTGTATGCTACAACAACATGTTTGGAGGCATGTAGGACATGGCTGTGGACTCACATTTCTTTCTAAAATGACTTAACTATGTACAGAGCACAGTACTTAACACAAGCACCAGAGCACAATTCTAGCTTTTATAGTGTAGGAGAATACTTTATAGCTGATGACGTCAGCAGAGTCTGCTGAGAAGATGGTAATAACAGTATTCCACATGCTGGTGGAAAATGCTCTCTTATATGTCTAGCAAGTACATAAACACACACACACACCTTGACTGCAGTGACAACGGAACCCCTACCTATCTATGTACACTAACTAGAGACCTTAGTATTTAATGCAAGTACCACAACATGAGTCTGACTTAGAATGTGTACACAACACTTTTTAAGTGATGACATCAGATTTGTCTGGTGAAGAGAAGATGGTAACAGCAGTGTTCTACATGCTGGTGTAAAATGCTGTCTCTAATATCAAGCAAGTGCACACGTTCAAATATTGACTACAGTGAGAACAGAATCCCAGCCTATCTAAGTACACCAACTAGAGACCTCTGTATTTAACACAAGATGCCACAGAACAATTCTGACTAGCAGAGTCAAAACACTTTATAAGTGATGACATCAGCAGTATCTGATGAGAAGAAGATGGCAATAGCAGTGTACCGCATATTAGTGTAAAATGCTCTCTCTAATTTCAAGCAAGTGCACAAACACACACACCAGTTGACTACAGTGAGATTAGCACCCCTACCTACCTATGTATATAGACTAGAGAACTCAGTGCTTAATGCACGCACCATAGCACAAGTCTGACTTTTATAAAGCTGCAGGATAATTAGTAGTATATGACATAATCATTGGATGTTTACAGAAGATGTTGCAAGGCCTGAATGAAATAGATGTGTAGGCATATACAAGTGTCAAAATATTGGCACTCCATGGGGTTGTAGTGATGACTGCAGGATACACAGTTATGTTCTTATGACTAGACGGACACACACACACACACACACACACACACACACACACACACACACACACACACACACACACACGCACACACACGCACACACACACACACACACACACACACACACACACACACACACACACACACACACACACACATGTTGATATCAGGAAGATTAAAACCCAGGGGCGGCCCGTGCTATTAGACTGCCAGACTGCAGCCCCCTCAAAACAAAAAGAAATAAAAATAAAAAATAGAAAAAAAAAAGTTTTTAAAATTTCGCGGACTTCGCGCATGTGCAGTAGTCCCGACTACTGTGAGTCTATGCGCATGCTCCAGGCAGTCCGGCAGTCCTGATAGGGAAACACAAGGAGATGTCTGTGCACTTTTAAAGTGCACAGACTCGCTGGAAGAATGCATCGGGGCTGGACTGCAACAGCAGCAGTCGGGAATTAGGATTTCAATCTCGTGGGTCTAGTCAGGAATTAGGGGTTTGGATGTCAATCTCACGGGTCTTTTCTTTGGAGTATTGCGCGGGCAGGATGTACGTTGGTTGGATATTATGGAGAACAGACAGGTAAGTGTATGTTGCTTTTTACTTTTTGAATGTATGTCTGCTTTGTTTTTACTGTTTGAATGTATGGTGCTTAGTTTTTATTGTTTGAATGTATGGTGCTTAGTTTTTACTGTTTGAATGTATGGTGCTTTGGTTTTACTGTTTGAATGTATGGTGCTTAGTTTTTACTGTTTGAATGTATGGTGCTTAGTTTTTACTGTTTGAATGTATGGTGCTTAGTGTTTGAATGTATGGTGCTTAGTGTTTGAATGTATGGTGCTTAGTGTTTACTGTTTGAATGTATGGTGCTTAGTGCTTACTGTTTGAATGTATGGTGCTTAGTGTTTACTGTTTGAATGTATGGTGCTTAGTGTTTACTGTTTGAATGAATGTATGGTGCTTAGTGTTTACTGTGTGTGTGTGTGTGTGTGTGTGTGTGTGTGTGTGTGTGTGTGTGTGTGTGTGTGTGTGTGTTGGGGGATCAGTTACTATGACAGTACAAATGCATAAGAAGAAAGGTAGACAGCAGCTATGAAAATGAAATAGTAAAGGAATGGTTAATGTTTTCCTTCTTTCTTTGAATGCTAGTATAATCAGATGTTCAATGAGTTGTTAATTATATATATATATATATATACACACACACACACACACACACACACACACACACACACACACACACACACACACACACACACACACACACACACACAGACAATTGGTATAAAGGGTGGCATGAGGACATTGTTTTCTGGTTGTTAGGTTTCATTCTCACATCCAGAGGGATTAGTTGTAGTTATTATTGTATGGATCCTTGGGGTGGATGTATGTTCTGAGATTGTATTTTTTTCCAGAACAGAGACATGCAGATTTTCAATGTTACATTATACCAGTGTTGCATGTTTGATTACAATGGAAAATCCTTAAGCTTATTGTGATTAATGCATATTTAGATCATACTCGGCAGTTGCACTCATTTGTTAATGTCAAGTTATTGTTGTTGATTAATATGGATATTTTTGAAAGGGAAACTCAAGTGGGATTTGTATAAGAAAAGTGGTATAAAGGGATGCAATATTTAATTGTACTAATGTCTGATGGCAGACTGGGATTTAAGTATGAGATGGAGGCATGGATTTACCCATCACAGGTTTCTTTATATACTGTGATGTATATTATGTACTGTAGTTATCTTAAGGAAATAAGAGGTGAGAGTTTGGTGATTGGATTTTCCAACTGTTGTGCATTATGTGGGGGGTATGGCATTGATATGATGTCTGTACAGGTGGATCAGTGGGTAAAGTGTTTTATTGCTGAGTGGCTGCAGGTGACAACTTGAGAGAATTTTTTTGCCTTTTATGGATGCAACATCAATGTATAAAACATTTTATGATACCTAGACTCAAAGGTAAATGGCTTTTAAGAAAAAGGACTGGAGAGAATATGAGAGGGTGGAATGAGTGAGATGGAAAGAGTTCAAGATTTCTTATTGTAGCATACTGTGAAAGATGAACTCAATATTTCCTGCTGATGTTGCTGGTAGTTTTAATGAAGGGAGAGAATTCCATGAATTAAACAGGAAAAAAAAATGTGTGATTTACTTCATCAGCATCCTTATTTTTTAAAGTTAAGAACTTGGTTACTTCATTGCTTAGGAAATGTGTGCAGTGTGCAGTATAATTCATGGTTTGATGTAAGTTAATGGTAAATTGAAGGTTTCTAAGGATGATATTCTTTCAGTGGCCTTCACGTATGTCAGATGACAATATACTTTTAAGATTTTGTTGCTCCTATTGATTGTATTGCATGGAGACCAGCGAGAGGCTGCAGAAGCCCATCTGTGAAGGAGATGGACATGATGTTGAAAATAATTAATAATAATAGTGTTCCTGGAATGGGTGGTTTGGCTATAGCTTTTATACATGATTGCCATAGAACTATGACAGTTAGTACAGAGGACTAAAGCTCTGAGATGTTAATGATCTATTTCCTGTGCCAATAGTACAGGGTTTGAATCTTTCCACCTTCATTTGCCTGTAGTGTGACATTGAGCAAGTCACTAACCAGACAGTGTTTAATGGCAACTCAGAATTTGGAAGAGGTTCCTCAATGGTCTCCTGGGCTGCATGACTAGTAACTACATATGAAGAAAAGCTACATTACATTTGTTGGCACTGCTCAGTGAAGGGTTATGGACTGGTATTTCAGAACCTGAAACTGAAGAGTTTTGACTGTATTTATTTGAAAGAAGGGGGAATAAAATAGAGCTGGAAAACTTGTGTTCAGTATTATTATGCAATCCAAATATAAAATATTTAGCAAGATAATGCAGCTGCACTTAGGAATGGTGTGTGTGAAGTTTTAAGTGATGGCCTGTTCAGTGCATCTGGAACTTGTGGACAGGATATGTTGGCTCTGATAAAGAAAGTGATAGATGTTATTCTGTCAGGTACTGATGATGATATTTTGCTGTCATGTGATGCTAGGCTTTTGGAACTTGCTTGGTGATACATTTGTGCATTACATTAGGTCTGTTTATTCTAGTACTCACGTCAGGTGTTTATTGAATGGCTGGTTGGCTGATGAGGGGATAATAAAAAGAGATGTTCAGCAAAGTTGACTCTTAAATGAGGCATTGCTTAATTTGGTCTTGCATGTTCAAATTATCTACTGTGGCATAATCAATGTCATGTTTCTGTCTTTTTTCGTTTATTTATATTTTATAAGAGCCTTTTGTTTCCTACTTTTTGTCACATGCTGATAATGTAACTAAGATTGTGATGTTTTGAATGGAAAAAGTTGTGCAAGTATCAGATAATTGTTTGAGAGCAGTTGGACAGTGGATGAATATGGGCAAGAGTATGGGTCTTGAATTTGTATATTCAGTGAATGTGATTTAATGGCAGATATTTGAGTTTCAGATTTCATACCCTTCAAAAATTCATACTAATGCAAGACCTACTACTATTCTATTATCTTTCTAAGTTTATAAGAGCAATATTTAAA
This sequence comes from Protopterus annectens, assembly GCF_019279795.1. NCBI lineage: Eukaryota > Metazoa > Chordata > Ceratodontiformes > Protopteridae > Protopterus > Protopterus annectens. The sequence continues at coordinate 117,304,679 of NC_056737.1, read as the reverse complement.
AAGTGTCTTTATTTTTGGGTTTGTGTCCCACTTCTATGTATGACTTTGTCCAGATTTCTTGCTCTGAGGTTGAGAGGTATGAGTGTCAGAGCCATCACCATCAGCCAGAGACATTTCAAACTGTGACCTACTTGTTGCACTCCACTCCCCATTGTAGTGGCTCTAGATGTGTCCAAGCAAGACAAGGGGCAGTTATGCAGTGTAAGTGTACAGAGTATTCCCCCATCCAAGGTAGACCACAAGTATGACCGTGGCTTTTCATGTCCTTGATTTTGCAGAATGTTCTGGTTTTCTGTCATATTTTTATACTGTTGATTTATGCTTCTTATTATTCAGAAAATGCATGCTGTTGCAGTGTCCTGTTGCTCTGTATTAAAGTAGCAATGCTTTAATGACCATCAGGTAAGCTTGTCGGAGATTGTAAGATGCAAGTAAGCTTTAGTAAGCATACTGTTAAAGAATTACCAACATTGAAAGCCTTTTCATTGTTGCCATGCAGAGCATATTTACATAACTAGATAACGTATAAGCCTTGGGTATTGAAATGCATATGACAGTATTTGTAATAAAGGACAGGATTACAGTGTTTTCAGAAGCTCATTACATTTGTTGAAGACTTGCAGTTATTTTTGCAGGCTTTACCCGTAAACTAAACAGAATGCCAATCTATCATGTGTGGTCCATAACTTGTGCAGTAATCCTTTAAGCAATTTATCTTGAGCTTGTTTCTTGTTCGCTGTTCATTTTTTTACTTTGTGAAACAAGTAGATAGTTGTTGTCAGGCAGCAGGTCTTTTTTGGATAAGAAACATTTTTACAAGTGGTAGTATCACAGAGATTGCTACTTTCAGCATGTTACTTGGTAATTTTATAAAGCTGAATATAAATTATAATTAGAACTGCAGTGCAAGAAGTGGTTTGAGCTGAGTGCTGCTTGTTTTTTTTTATACTTGATTTTGACTTGCATTCCAGTAATGTATTTAAAAAGCAATTTATTTTTCATGCCTCACAACCTTTGTGTTTCCCTCTAGATATTAAGTAAGTTGTCATGTAGCCAATGCATTGAAATATTTTTTCTTCTACACTTTATTTTGTCTTGATTGGACTCTTGTAATGACGGTTTGGCACCCAGGGCAGAGTATTTAATTAAAGTTCCAGTTGCTGTGGTTTTGAGCATAGCTCCACCCCTTTCTAGTTGGTCACACCCCTCCCCATTGGCCCCACCCATTCAGCTGTCTCCTGCAGCCCCCCTTTAATTTGAAGTCACCAGCCGCCACTGTTAAAACCTCTACCTAAGTACACAGACTAGAGAACTCAGTACTTAAAGCAAGTACCATGACACAAGTCTGACTTTTATAAGGCTGCAGGACAATAAATAGTGAATGAAATCATCACTGGATGTTCAAGAGAAGATGTTGGGAGGTCTGAATAAAATGGATGTATAAACATGTACAACTGTCAAAATATTGGTACTTCATGTGATTGTAGTGATGACTGCAGGATACACAGTTATGCTCTTCAGACTAGACACACACACACACACACACACACACACACACACACACACACACACACACACACACACACACACACACACAGACACACAGACTCACACACACACAGACACACGCACACACATGCACACACTCGCACACACTCACACACACACAGTTGACTGAGACTAGAACCCATACCTAAGGATAGATACTAGAGAACTCACTACTTAATGCAACCATGGCATAAGTGAGACTTTTACAAGGCTGCAGGACAATTTATAGTGAATGACATCACCACTGGATGGTTGAGAAAAGATGTTGCTGAAAAGATGGTCAGACCTCTGTAAATTAAAGCACTGCTGGTGATTCCCTGCTGGGTGGGGAAAGTAAATGTATATTATTGGTCTGTGACTGACAAAGCTGCTTTCTGCTTTATCTACTCCATTTTCTTTTCTGTTCTAAGAAATCTGCTTGGCCTGGTGTTTTTTTTTTTCTGTGTAAGAGGTAGACACTTAAATTATATAGGCTGCACATTTCAAATGTTTTTTTTTCACGCGTTAATTGTCTCTTGAGTGATACTTAAATACACAGTGAATTTCTGTCCCTTTGCCTTTTGCTGAACATATTTCAAGCCTGCATAAACTAAAGTGCTGCTGGTGATTGCCTGCTAGTGTTTGTCACCCACCTTCCCCTTTGTTGATGTGTTTTTAAACCTAGCGATTTTAAGCTGCCCACCCCTACTGTAAATTGAGCTAATAAGCTCCTTCCTTTCTATAATGCTGTTGATAGTATTGAATAATTTATTTGGCTTTCCTTGTGCTTGCATTGGAAAAGTGTATTTTGCCTCTCATTGTCTGTTTTACTGATTTATTTGATCTGAATTAATTGTCTAGCTACCTGTTGGATAAAGTAGTGTATTCTTACACTGTAGCAAGTACTTGTTTTTACATCAAGAGGTCAGTGGATTTCCCATCTAGTACACTGGGAGGTAGCCTGGTATATTTATGCTGGGGAAACACTTGAGATTTCTGCATCAAGAAAATAAGTATATTTTGTGTCTCCATTACACTTTCTAAATTGCATTGTATCTGATCACTTTACTTTTTCTGCTTTTTTTGCTGTTGTGACTGCATATTTTCTGTACTTGTTTTCAACTGTATTTTCAGCCTAGATAGCATAGTCTAGCTTCAGACCTTCTGATTCTAGCCTGTTTTCCTATACTCAAGCACTAAACCAGTCTTCTTACATTAAAAAAGGCTCCCCTGCACCCATGTGGCAAAAGAGTGTGAATCCAACCTTGCCTGAGCTGGGGATTGCTGGAGGAAGATTCATTGTGTACTTTCCTGTTTGGTAGATTATTCCTAAAACTGTCAAATTGCATCTGCACTTAAGCCACGTATTTGCTCATTACTGCACGTCTTGCAATGGAGGTTAGTGGTAAGCACTGGAACAGATATTCTGCACCCCTACAAGGTGCTCAAATGGCCTAGACATAGTACTCAGCAACATGGGGAGTCACTGCACTACCCCCTGTGTACTGCCTTCCCTTGTAAGGTCAGACCATAAAACTGTCTCATTTAAAATAAATATTGGACCTCACACCCCCACAGCAGCCAAAAAACTGAAGAACTTTTGTTAAGCTAGCTTCAGACTACTAAGTGATGGCATAAAAAGTTTTATACCCCCAGCACTCACAAACAACAAAGTCTTCTATGCAGAGGCTGTACACAGAGGTCCTGTACAAACACTTAAGCAGTTGTATAGACTCTACCTGAATGGATCAAAATAAGGTTCTCCCAAAAAACACACCACATTAGAGGACCTCAAGTATAAACAGGTTATATAACAAAAGGAAGAAACTGATGTCTGAGAATAGGAGTAACTAACTCAGCAGAGGAAGAATTCCCTCCTCAGCTTGATAAGCAAATCAGAAGTCCTCTAAAGCTACGTATGAAGCTAAAGTAGCGTCCCCAGATAAGGATAAGCATAAGGAATTATTTAATTAGGGTAATACATGTCCCACTCACACTGCACCAGAGGAAATCACCATCCTACTAGCTGATGGATTTGGTGCAGACTTCACCCCCCAGCCATACCCCAAAGCATACCCAACTCCACTCTTCTGCCTAGTTTCTCTAGAGATCATGTGTTATCTGCACTCTCCAAGGCAAAAACAAAGCCTTAATGGGACAAGATAACATCCCAGGATGTTTATTAAGTAATCTAAAACAGGACCTAACAGACCCACTTAGTACTCTTTTTAACCATAGCCTGAGAACTGAATTTGTTCCAGCAGAGTGGAGAATAGCAATAGTAATCCACTTGCACAAAGGGGGACCACCAACAGACATTGGGAATTACAGACCCATAAGTCTAACCAGTCCCATCTGCAAGGCCATGGAAAGAAACATCATGGACCTTATCAACAAGGACATAGGCAACCTTCAAACTCTAGAACCAACCCAATTTGGTTTTGTTAAGGGTAGATCATGCTTATTAAAGCTGGTGGACTTCTTCAAGAAAGTCAACAAAGCCCTGGATGAAGGTAAGACAGAGCATACTGGCTATCTTGACATGGCTAAGGATTTTGATACAATCACCCACTCTTATATCTTGAAAAACTCTCTTAGTTAGGAATGCTAATCGTTGTGGGTACTGTGAAGATCAGAGGATCTCTTGTGGTTGGGAAACACCAGCCAACTGGTCAAGAAAGTGCACGAACACCTTCACTTTTTAAGAAGGCTGAAAAAAGCTAAGATGCCTCCTCATATTCTTTCCACCTTCTATAGAGCTGTAATAGAGAGCATCCTCACCTGCAACTTCACAGTGGGGTTTGGAAGCTGCACGGTTACAGAAAGGAAGGTGCTACAAAGAGTGGTGAGGGTTGCAGAGAAGGTAACAGGTTCCAGTTTTCTAACAATACAAGATCTTAATTCTGCAAGAAGCATCCAAAAGGCCAGCAAAATAATACAGGACAACATGCATCCTGCACATGGACTGTTTAAGCATCTGGCAGGAGATATCGCAGCATCAGCTGCAAGACTACAAGATTCAGTAACAGTTTCTACCCTACAGTGATTAGACTTCTGAACTTGGACACAAGTCCCAGGGGTCTGGACACATAATAAGTCATTTTTTTATTTATTTGTGCAATATTTACTTACATATATTCCAAGTAAGTGCAATATTTATTTATTATATCCATAGTAGTATTATTTAACTCACTAAATTGCAAAATTTAGACAAATAACTTAAGCATGTCAATCTGTAGTGTGTTTTGTACTAGTTTAAACAGGGTACTTAATTTAACTCAGGGAAGGATATTCTTTTCATATATGAGGCTGGTAAATGTATCTGCTCTTTCATGCATGTATTGGGAGTAGTATTGTATTTGTTAGTTATGTTTATTCCTCTAATTTGTAATCTCAAGAACTGAGCCGATTCATGAAATTTTGTTTAGGCTACACATGTTTTGTTCTAAATGACAATAAAGTTTACTTTGACTTTGACTTTGAAGAGCACTTCTGACTGACATCAAAGATTGAAACAATACTAATTTCATAAACTTTAATCATACCTTGACTTAAGAATGGGGTCCATTCCCATAATGGTATTAGAAACCTAAAAGATTTGGAGAAATTAAAAATTAGGGATAGGAGAGGCAAATTCAAACCAGAGATGAAAGGTTTATATTAGCCGCTCAAGATAGTGGGCTATGTACATATTGGTTTGCAAAGTCCATTGAACATGTGGAAGAAACAGAGAAATGTAGGTTTTGTAAAACAGAATTGGAAAAAGTTGCACACCTCACTGCTGGTTGTGACATACTAATGGCAGAAGGACTGTATACTAAAAGCCGTAATAACTGTTGAACTGTGGATTGTGCAAACATTATGGTAGTGAAGTGGCTGAAAAACACTGGAAACATGAGCCATGAAGCATCATAGGAAATGATGATGCCTACATCACATGGGATCACCCATTACCAACAGTTCAAAACATAGATGCTATAAAAACAGATATAGTGGTCCATGAAAAGAAGACAAAATTGACGTTGATCATTGAAATTGCCACATCCAGTGACTACAGTGTCTAGTGTACAGAGAGACACGAAGTTATAAAATATCAGATTTTGCAGGCAGAAATGAGAGCAATGTGGAAGAAATATACCCAGGCAGTTCTAATAGCTGTAGGAGCAACAAGTCTCATAAAAAGGAATCTACAGTCGTATTTAGATATGTTACCAACACATGTAACTCCATACAAATCGCCGAAGGAGTCATTATTGGGTACATTGTGGGTGTTGCAAAGAGCACTTCTGGCTGACATCAAAGACTGAATACTAATTTAATACTAATCAATACTAATTTCATGAACTTTAATCATACTTTGACTTAGGAATGGGGTCCATTCCCATCTTGATATTAGAAACCCAAAAGATTTGGATAAATTAAAAACAAATATGGATTACCCTCACATCAATAGATGGGTAGCTAATTGGCTTAAACACATAATCAAAGTTGGTGACGATCTCTACCAGTAGACCCATCACCAGTAGTATACCACAAGGTTCTGTCCTGGGTCCTTTACTGTTCAGAATATACTTCTCAGAAGTTTGGCTTACCAAGTTATCTGATGTTTGCAAATTGGGTACAATCACTGAGACCCCCAATGATGTTAACTTATGCATTATTATGTTGGGAAGACCAACAGAAAGTTAAGGGACAGGATAAAAGAACATGTCTATCAGATTCATATAGTCTCAGATACCAATGCACTTTCCAAACATGTCCAAGAGTGTGGCCACCAGCATAGTTTTACTTTATGGTTATCCAGACTATTAGTACCAGTAGTCGATGAGGGGACCTTAGAAACTTCACTGAAAGATGTGAGCTTAAGTGGATTATTAGACTTAGGGCCAACAAAACCCCTGGCCTGAATGATAAGGTACCCCTGAAACCCTTATTAAAAGCATGTAGGCTTATAGCCAAATAATTGATAGAGTAATGCCTCTGTGCTGACACATGCATATCATTTTTCAGTATGAGAATTGATGTGTGTAGTTTGTTTGCCTGCATTATATATTCCTCATTATAGAACATATTTTTATGAGCATTTTTTGTGTTACTCTATGTCTTGAAAGAGCACAGTTCCATTGTTTGTTTGGGTTTTAGTTATGTTCTACAAATTTATCATGAATAATTATTTTAAACTATGTAGTTAATGTATTTTATGTTTTTTTTTTTAAATATCATATATTTTTAAGCAGTAGGCTATATTTATAATCTTTTAGTGTGAGATTCTTGTAGTGAGAATACCGCTTTCATAAAATTGAATGAATTAGCTACAGGTTGGATTAATCAGTTGTTTAATTTATGTATACTTTGGTAGTATAAAAGTAGAATTGTTCTTGTCTTCCAAGTTTTAATGGTCTGAGGAAGCCAGAAGGGGTGAAAGTGCTTACCAGTGCATGAATAAACTGAGTTTTTATTCCAGTTTGGACTGTTCTTGTCTTCGATACTTGTGTGGAAGGAATTTATGCGCTGTTGAGTATTTGCAGCCTTTGTTTGCTCATTTACAGAATATTAGCTGAATTTGGAATGCCACCTCAACAAAGAGGGGTGACAACAATTCAATCATGTTGTATAGTTAATTGGACTGAATCAAGTGTGTCAAGAAGACATGTGTGCAAAGTAGAAAGCTAGGTGTGGGATGATATTTTTTTTTGTAGGACCTATGCCAATTGTTTTTTTTTTTTTTTACTTCAATAAGTGAGGAATGTTGGGTAAGGGACATTGGTATTTCTGGATCAGGTAAGTAGGGTAGGTGAGGAGACAGATGCAAACATACAAGACAAACAAGACAAGACACAGGGACAGTGAGATACATGACAGGTTGGGAGACACCATGATTAAGGTTAGGGAGCGGACAGCAGATATCCATGCCCATCAAACATGAGGACACTGAGAATCTAGTCCTCACCTACAGGACTGCCATCACTGTCCCCTTACACCACTGGCTGTTGGAGTGCTAGACCTCTTCTCTTCCAGACCAAAAAGAGAGCATCCTCTCCATCTGGCATAGGTGTACATCAGTGGTGTTGTACAAGACCCTATGCACCAAGCCTGGTAACTCCTGGCAGGTGAATAAATCCCAATCTTTGCCAGTACACCCAAAGGGTACCACAGCACCAGCTACTGGGGTAGTGCAACCTGATGTTGAGGACCAGGTAGTGCAGAGGCAGTAGAGGGAGTACTGCCAGGTTGGGTTCCAGATCTGCTGAGCTTTAGTGCAGGATCCAGTGGAGCAGTGGCAGGCTGAGCGGGTCTATATTATATGAACACAAGTTCATATAATCAAATGCTGTAAACAGCAAAAATGCCAGGCATTGTCCCCTTTATTGTGGGGGGCTGAACCCCCCACACCCCCCACTAATTATATATACCAACTCCGAGATAGCACTACAGTGAGGCAAGAGCAACTTTCCAGATCTTCACTTTACCACAATCTCACAACAAACACATCAATGTCTGACATTTTTGCTTTTTTACAGCATTCCATTATATAAGCTTTCGTTTACATAATATAGACCTGGCTGAGCCATGGGAGTTGGCCTACCTCCCTGTACTGTAAAGCATTTTGCGAATTGTCAGAGATTGATGACATGAAAATGTTTTGACAACACATAGAAAAATAAAAAAAGAGAACTAAGGGTTGGAGTAAGAGAAATAACAGATATGATTAGTACCATCAGACATACAATGCATTATCACAATAATAAAGTATTTTATCTCTTCCTTTACATTTAAGTATATTTCTACAAACTATATATAAGGATTGATCAAAGTAAGGTTTGCATTTAGGTGATTTAACTTTGCAGACATGTACTGGGGTCATACATTTTATCACCTGAAACATCTTTTGTGTGTCTTTACACACTGCTAAAATTAATTTTTACAACGTGGGATTCAAAGTTATGCATAAGTGATAAAACATTTTTTCCACATATGTGATTTGTCATCCTTGCAACAGAAGAAGTGCTTCTTAGACATAATCATGAATTATATATAAATACATGTGACAGACTGAAGGGTTAACCATGTATGTGTGTGACCTGACAAGATCCTGGTTTATACATTCATGTGTGTATAAGTATTATTGATGTCTGAAACTATCCATGGCCAGAGAACACAATTATAATTATAGTCAGTATACCCTTAGTCACACAAATAATTCATATGAGCTCCACTATTGTTATTTATAATTAAGTTTAAATTGTTTTACATGTTTATTAAAAGTGTGTGTACAACCTTAATAAAATTGGGCATGTGTAAAAATTGTTTTAATTTGAATTTAATATAAAGTAAAATGTACCAACAGTAAAACTATTTGGAATTTGCTGTATTAGAACCCAGGGTCATCTGTACTGCAGCCCTACACTTACACCTGCTGTCATAGGAATAGATAAAAAACATCTGTATATTTTCATATGCATTATTAACTTCTGTGTTTTAACCACCTCTTAACTCTGCTTAACATGTTTTTGCTGTACCCAACATACTTGATATAATGTATCTGTTTTGAAATTGTCTGTTGTTTGTTTGTTGCCTGCAGATGTTCTGGACTTGCAGGTGTTAGTGAAGGTTGCTAACCACTGCTCAACGCTGCTTGACATGTATGTGCAATGGAAAGTAAAAGATGCAACAATGTATCCTTTTTGAAGTTGACAATGTATGCAGCCTGTCTGCAGGTGTTCTTCCTCCTTTGTTTGTGGGCTATTAGTCCAGGTTTGCATGGAGGAAAGTGACACACAAACATGAAAAGCAAAGCTACACCTGTTTTATCCTTGTGAGCAGTGTTTCTTAGGTATCATCCTTAAAAGGCAAGTGTTTGACTTGAACCGTAATCTACAGATGTTATATACTGTGTGTATCACTGTGTTTAGCAGATGTGCTACACATACATGTGATTCACTAGTGTAGTTTTATGTGCTGGTTATCATACAAGAACATTACATGGCATTTATTGTATCATCCATTTCCAGTGTTTGTGCTAAGCTGTGCACTGTGCAAATACTGGTATTTAAAAAAATCTATCAAATAAACAACATTAGATTCTTACACAAGTCTGGATCTGAACTCTCACACCAGTGAACCTACAAAATGCAGAAAGGGTGTCTTATTCCTCTTTGTCGCAGAAACAGCTTTGTAGTAATTGTGAAATTCATTGTGCATTCGAGCAAGTCCTAAATTATCCACAGTGTTAACAAGACATATGGAACTTGTACACTTCTGAGTTGTTTGTACATGTGCTAACTTCAGATGTAGTGCAATGGGTGATCGCACAACCATTTATGACTATTGTTTGCAGCAATTCAGTTTTATCTTATCTTTGTATGGTGTTCATATTTCTCTTATCTGAACAGTAATCTGAGAAATGCAGTCTGTGAGGCATTTTGTATCATTGTCCTTCAGATGTATGAGAATATTAAATGACAATAATATATAGTTTTGCATTTGGATATTAGTGAACAAAAAATGAGAAATGTGTGCTCCTCACTTCCATTTAAAATCTTGATAGAATTGCTTCTACACTTTGTATGTGTATCCTGCCTGACACACCCACTGCAGGTAAGGGAGTCTGAATTGTTGTGTATTCCTTCTCCCTCCCACTAACCCTTCACAGTTGCAATCCATTAGCAACAAACATTGATGTAGTGCCTACACTATGGTTACATTTGCTACACCAATCCAACACTTTGGGATTCAACAATTCTAATACATTCACATATCATTTGCATCTTCACTGTGCTCAGAGGCATGAGTCTACACCATAACAAGGTAACCATGTAGCAAGGGAACTTAGAGATGAATGGACTTATGTATTTGTAGATCAAGGAGGACTGATATTCCTTGAGGTTTATCTGCACAGGAGGCTTCTGGTGTTGCTAAATATGCTTGTATTTTTCAGGCACATGGTAGAGTTTTTTTCACGTTATGAAGAGAACTGTTATTTATTTGCATTACTGGATTAAACTGTTATCTGTATGCACATCTTATATTTCACTCTTGGCATAGGCATTTTGCCATGCATTGACTTCCACAGATACACAGCCTTAACTGTCATTACAAGTCTTTTGTTAAAACTGGTTACCTTAAAGTCTTTTCTATCTCATTCCATGACAATATAAAGTACTGTATTGTCAAAAACACAGGGGTGTAATACTTCTAAGATGGCCCATAGACACTACCAGGGCAGTATTGGGCACAATGAGAGGTGCCTATCAAGTATATACAATTTACTTTTGGGCTGTACATGTGCACACATTTTGTAAATGTTGTGGGAAGCATTCATAACAGGCAAATTATATGTTATTCCTTGGATTCTACAAACTGTCATTTTCCTGTTGTTTTGGGGGATGGGTAGCTTAGTACTATTTGTGTGTTTCCACATCACCACTGGGTTTCAAGAGTTTTTCTCTGGCAGTTTTATAGTCATCCTGGTATTTCCATATGTGTATGGGGAAAATTGTATGTAATTAGTGGCATGTTGTAGCATAGCACTAAGGAATGGATTTAGGATCCTGGATGTTGATACCTGTGATATCCCCAGCATATGCCTTGTTGGCCTTTGAAAGGTTCCTGAAGCTAAAACTCTAAGTGCTATACATACCTTAGTCTCCACAGGTATTGGTTCCCCTCAGTTTGTCATTGTTTTCATTTGTAGATGACAGAGGTTGCAGAGTTCCTGTAGTATGTCTCTATCCACCCTGTAGCACTCTACAATTTCCATATCATGCAGACCATGGTAAATTATCAGGGATAAATACCCTTTTCCTTCAGCACTGACTTGTGCCTGTTGCATATACATATATATAATAGCAACTGCAGCCCCTAATGGTGTTTCTGTGTAGAGTACCTTCTGTGGCTGTAATCCAATAGGTTTTGGAACTTGCAGGGAAAACCTACACTGAGTCTACATTTATTTATTATTTGATTTATTTTACATTTTGTTAATGGGATAGTCTGACTGGACACATATCGATTTTCAGCAGAGGCCCGAGGAGAAAAGCACCAGATTACATAGATTATTATAGAGGACAATAATCAGTAACTCCATTTTACACAGATTATTTTAGAGGAAAACAATCAATAATACAATGCAAGAATAGTAGGCAGTGCACAGCCCACACCCAGAATAGGAGGGAGTACAAAGTGATAGTAGACAGCTCAAGTTAACAAATATCAACCAAGAAGAAACACACAGATCATAATAACATATAAAACATAGTAAAAATAAACACTGCTGTGGGATCAATATTTAAATCATGCATTGTAAATATGACATTCATAACAGTGGTAACAATGGGATTAGTATATCAATCACATATATGGCTGTCTACAAAAAACAAACAAAACCAAACTAACACAAAATAAGCAACAAGTCAATGGAGTAGCAATGGGGGCTGCTATGGCCCCTAGTTATGCTAATGAATTCATGCATGGGTGGGAGAAAGTGAATGTTTTTGAGAGTATTTATGTGAAACACATCAGTTTTTTTAAAGATTTATTGATGATGTGTTTTTTGTATGGAAAGGTGGTGAACCTTTGTTAATTGATTTTTTAGTTTATTTAAACAATGTAAGTTCTTTTTTAAAATTCACGATGCATTACAGCTTAAATTTGTTTATTTTGTTAGACTTAGTTATTAAAGAGGGGAGAAGATAACGATATCTATAAGAAAGATGTACAGAACAATGTGTTTTTACATTACAGTGGTATGTATCCTAAGAAAACCAAAACTAATATTGTAAAAGGGCAACTGATGAGAATTAATAAGTTAACAGATAGAGATAAAGATTTGGAAAAGGAGAGTATGAGCTTATGTAATAAATTATTCTCTAGAGGCTACCCCAACAACTTGGTAAAGAAAAAGTTGGAAGAAGTAAAAGAAATGAGAACTAATATAAGAGAGAGAACTTGGTGTGATAAGGGAGTAGATTACAGAGTTTCTATGCAAATAACTAATAGTATTGATTTTGAAGCTATAAAGAGGATTATAAATACTAATGGAAATTTATTGAAATGTCACTCTGAGTTTCGTACAGTGGTGGGTGATGACCCAGTGTTTGTGCTAAAAAGAGGGAGGAGCTTTAAAAATATGTTTTCAAAGTATATTAAAGCCTGTGAATAGTGATACTTCTAATCCAGGCATGTACAAGTGTTACAATTGCAATTTATGTCATTTTTTATTAACTGGTGCTAATAAAATATGTATCAATGGTTATAATATAGAAATGAAGGGAAGATATACTTGTAAATCAAGGTTTGTTGTTTACCTAGTATTATACAATGACTCCCTATTAATATTCAAAAATGTGCACGCTGATTGGCCAGCCCAACCAGTGTGCCCATTGTAAATTCCACAATATACCAATGGAAAAAGGTCCAGTCACCTGGACTTCTTTCCATTGGTATGTTGTCTAAATTTTATTTTTATTTCTTAAAAAAATAAAAATAAAATCTTTAGCCCCCACTCTGGACATACCAGAGAGACAACTTGGACAAAATACTAGGGAAATCAAGTATGTTATTTAAAATTAAATACACGTTCCTTATATCCCTTGTATTTCTTCCATGCTGTCTCTCTCCCACCTCTAAACTGCCCTAAAGTTTTTTTCTAATAAAAAAAAAAAAAAAAAAAAAGAAAGAAAGAGAACCAAAACTGAGCAACAGAGACTTTCTTTTCTCTGTTGCTTCTATTTCAATGCATTGATGTACTGGGTATGCATGGGAATGCAAGTCCCATGCGCATGTGCAGTACATCAACACAAGGAAGCCTTATACCATCAGCTGCAGAAGAACAGTAATGTGCCATTATACAAAGACATTATTTAAGAAAACTAAATATATTTTTTCTTAAATAATGTCATTGTATAATAGCAATAACCGACTCCATGGTTGTGGTATATTGAACTTTACCCACGGTTGACTTGATTTAGTTACTCGGGCTTCACCCTCATGATTAAACCATGCCAACCATGGGTAAATCTTCAATATACCACACCATGTCAACGGTTATTGCTTAAATATGTTCCTCCTGCAATTCATTTTATGCAGGATGTACCACCAGGGAGCTTTATAAAAGAATGTATGAACATAAATATGCTGTAATGACTAAAGATGAAAAAAATGCACTTGGTAAACATTATAAAATTAGTTTGTGTAAAGCAGATTTAAAATTTTTAGTAATGGGGGAAATTAAGCATTATAATAGTATATGCAATGCAGAAGATGAACTGGGGTGGCTTGAGTATTCATGGCAAGTGAGGTTGGATGCCTGACATCCACCAGGTCTCAATGCTAGAAAAGATTTTGTAGCTTTCCTTAAAAGGAAAGGTCTTAAACATTGATGTGTAAGTCATGTGATGAAGTGATTTGGTATTTAAATGCATGTGTTTTTAAAAGCATTTTACAGTCTTATGAAGTCTTATGTTCAGAGCCGAAAGCACTTACTGTTGAATGTTTTAAGAGTAAATTCTAGCTTGTGTTTCTTACCGGCTTTTTTATTTTACATATAGCAATGTGTCAGATGATTAAGGAAGTCAACATTTTTGCTAAATTGAAGGCAAGGAAGGATAACAGAGTTATGACAGTATGAGTGGGAATATAGAGTAGTAAGATGTTAGTGAGCAAGGAACTAAACCTTCTATTTAAGGGATAAAATAAAACATTTCAGAGCTTTATTAGAAAGGCTCACCCAGCCTCTGCTACACTTTGCTTTGAAGGAAAGGTTAGTTTGCTTTTTATCTGTTGTATTTTGTATTAGTTTATTGCCTTTTTATATTTTGAATACTGTGATTTGTTTTCTTAACCTTGTGTTTCACTTGTATTCTGCTTTTAACTACATATTAAAACTTCAAAAGAGACCACAGCTCTGTCTCTTGTGAGTCAGGCAGAAATTAGAACTGAACAATTAAGGACTCATACATAAGACAGAAGAGGTCACCTAAGGTTAATAATTTGTGAACTGAGGGTGTGGAGCTAGGAGCTAAACCTTCTATTTAAGGGGTAAAATGAAACATTTCAGAGCTTTATTGGAAAGGCTCACCCAGATTCTGCTACACTTTGCTGTGAAGGAAAGGTTAGTTTGATTTTTATTTGTTGTATTTTGTATTATTTATTTATTTATTTTACATTTGTTAACCTGGGTTAGTCTGGCTGATCTTTTGGCTCATTTTCAGCAGAGACCGGGGGAGAAAAGCTCCTCAGGACTAGAAAATAATTTATTCAATTTTAGTAACATAGTAGTAACAATCAGCTATAGGATCTTCCAAGCAGAGACCTGGAGAGAAAAAAAGCTCCTCAGGCAATTCAATTATACAGAGTATTAACAATTGGCAGACAAGTATGTGAGTTGTTACAAACAAGGTTTTAAACAATTAGCAGAAGAAAATGTGACTAGTTACATTATTATTTAAGCTGCTTAGAGCAAAATGAGTTAATAGTTAGGCAAATGCTTATTTAAAGTGTGTAGGATCTAGTTGTATAGGAGTTTGGAAACAAGAAAGGAAAGTAAGAATGGCTAGTAGGAGATGTAGGGGAGGTAGAGTATAGGAGACAGACTAGACAGGTAGGTTGTTTTGAGACTGTAAGAATTAAGAGTGGTTGGAGATAGAGGAAGGGAAGAGGTAGAAGAGGCAGGGGAATAGTGTTAGAGATACATTAAGAGTGAGGTGGTGAAATAGGTGAAAGGATGAAAGTATTAGTTTATTGCCTTTTTATATTTTGAATACTGTGATTTGTTTTCTTTACCTTGTGTTTCACACGAATTCTGCTTTTAACTGTGCATTAAAACTTTAAAAGAGACCACAGCTCTGTCTCTTGTGAGTCAGGCAGAAATGTTTTCCCACCCACCCACTCTGTTACTATTCTGTTCTTAAATAACGCTGTCTTTCTAGTTGCCTGCATCTTATGTTAATTTGGCCATATATCTCATTTCCTGTCTGCTTTCACTGGCTTGTGTGAGTAAGCACAAAATTATCATTTTGTGAAATCACTCCCCTTCAACTATTTAAATTTATTGGCCATCCTACTGTATTCCATAGTACTAGAATACAAAAGTGATCACGCCCCCTTTCAGTCTATCTTGCTGTTTTAAAAATAGTGACTTTCCATTAAAACTTAACTTTTTAGACAGGTAAAACATAACATACCTACTTTCACATCTAACTTCTCTAGTGCACACTGCAGTGTTTGGGATAAACCATTTTTTTCATCTTACCTTTAAGCATCCCTGTGACTAGCACTTTCTCTAATACCTGCTGGAAAACATTAGGAAGCCTTAAACTGATACAAGCACTCAACTCTCCTTATTAATGAGGAGAAATTAATCATAGGTACTAAGCAGCCTATAATTGCAAAGTACCTTGCTAAGGGAAGGGAAAACAGCTCCTGTACTTTTCAAAAAAAGCACCAAACCAGGCATGTCCAAGGGTCAGCTTCTGGTGATTTCTCCTCTCCACCTGGTGAATCTGGGCATACTGGAGCAATGCATCAATTTCCTCATGTACACAGACAACCCTCTCCTCCTACCACCCAACACTACAACCTGTGAGAGATGCACTTACATAACCAAAATGGAAGCAAAGCTCTCTCCACCCAAGATTGTGCTAGACAGTCAAGAGGAGAAGGTTAACACCCGCACTACACCTCAAGTAACACATAGCCCTTCTAAACTTACACCACCAACACCCACTGATAGCAGCACTAAATCCACATATGCAGATGCCCTTAACTGTAACCTGCCCAAGCAACAAGGACTTCAGAAGCTGAAACACAAACAAACACCAGTCACAACCAAAGTGTCACATAGCTCACAACACCAGTGTGGCACCCAGCAACAGCCCCTAAGGCAAGACAATGTACCTAACACTTTAGTCATAGGTGACTCTATAGTCAGGCACACTGATGTCCAACTCACCAGGCTGAGCAAGGATAAAATTACAGTCAGCTGCCTGTCGGGTGCCAGGATCCGCCACATAATGCATGCACTCAAGTCACTCCACAACAAGTACAGATATGACTATGTCATTGTCCATGTTGGAATGAATGACGTGAGATGTACCTCCCTGGACTACATGAAAAGAGACATGGAAGAGCTCTCGAATCATGTGGCCCAGACAGATATGACGCTAGCCCTGAGTAGCATCCTGCCTTCGCCCAGAATTATACCACAATATAAGGACAAAATGATTGACTTCAACAATTGGCTAAGCTTCTGGTGTCATTCAAAGGGGATCCAGTATCTGTTTGCCTGGGACAACATGATCAACAGACCACAATGCTTTGCCAGAGATGGTCTGCACCTGTCGCCCCTGGGATTCGGGGTACTGGCTAAGGCTCTTGCCACCCCTATAGTGCCTTTTTTAGGTAAAGTTCAAAGGACAAAACCACCACCGTAACAGGTACAAGCATGCAAAATCTGAAGGTAATGCTACTTAATGCTAGAAGTCTAAACCTCAAAATGCACACTCTTGAGGCACTCATAAAAATGGAGAACATTGATATCTGTGCAGTAACTGAGACCTGGTTCAAGGCTCCAGATAGCACACCTGCAATACCAGGCTACAACTCTTACCACACTTTTCGGACACCAAACCAGGATCGAAACACTAAAGGTGGAGGAGTGTCCAAATTCACCAAGGATATTCACACCACCAGGCTAGTTGCCCAACACAATGCATCTGAAATTCTCCAGGTACAACTAACACTAGGTAAGACTGCAATCCAAATTGTAGCTTGCTGCAGATCCCCCACCATGTCCCAAGATTCTCACTACACCTTTCTAAACATACTGGAAAATATTAAGATACAACCAAACACCCTAATACTGGATGATTTCAAGTACTCTGCCATTAACTGGGAAAACTACTCATGTACCAACACCTTTGCCCAACTGTTCTTGGAATTCATAAATTCCAACACCCTGGATCAACTAATCCATAGTCCCACCAGGGGCTCCAGTATCCTAGACCTGGTAATTACCAACATGGAAAATCGAAGCTCCACACCTATGGTCACCCCCTCGTTGGTCAGGTCAGACCATAAGCTAATCACTCTTAACATCCACATCCCAGCCCCACTTCCCAGTAAGGAAACCTCCATAAAAAACTTCTCCAAAACCAACGTCATGCTACTCAAGTCAGAAGTGACAAACTTCATGACACCCATGCAGACGGGAACTGAAAGTTTGACTGCTGAGTCCTACACTAAGGCACTGTACGAGCACATCCAGTCATGCATGAATCATGCCATCCCGAATAAAACCAAGATGGTCTCCTCCAAAAAAAAGGAAGCCAATCTGGTGGTCCCCTGCCATAAACAAACTTTACAACAAAAGGAAGAAACTAAAAAGAAAATGATGAGTGCACCATGTGCTGCAGAATTATATTTCAATGAAGTCTCAAGGAAGGCTCCTAGTTAAACCAATGGCTCGCATTTATTGTTAAAAACAAACAAACACAAGAACTGCAGTAAAATGAGCACTTTCGCCTTGCACACCAACGCTTCATCAGATATAAATGCAGTAAAAAGCACCCCACCCTAAGTACTAAAAGCATCATGACATCACAACATTCATTAAGACAATCAACCAAACCACAAAGGGCTTCTAAACCACAACATAAAATTGAAGTTAAAATTAATGCTTAAGGGGCCTGGATGTTAAAAAAGGCTTAATGGAAAACCTGTCATTAAGCCCAAATCTATGGGCTTGTAACTTCATTATCCATTTGCCCTCTCTCTCCTCAGTCCTATTTTTAAAATTACCTAATCTATTGTCTTTGGTGACTAACTCTAGGACTTGAAATTTAAAATTATGTGTGCTGCCTAACTCCACTATGTGTTTCGCCAGAGCGTTCGTGATATTACCTTTAGTGATGGTGTAAATATGTTCTCTGACTCGCTCTCGTAGACACCATTGACCCATAAAACAGGCACTTTTGCCTGTCATACCTGTAACCAGTGTAAATACATTGCCAATTCTGACAGCTTCACACACCCGGTCACCAAAAAGAGATATCTGTTCAAACACTATGCCAATTGTAGATCTGTGAATTTAGTATATGTAGCTGAATGTCAACTATGCCAGACATTTTATGTGGGCATGATGACCAGGTCGCTACGAGAGCGAGTCAGAGAACATATTTACGCCATCACTAAAGGTAATATCACGAACGCTCTGGCGAAACACATAGTGGAGTTAGGCAGCACACATAATTTTAAATTTCAAGTCCTAGAGTTAGTCACCAAAGACAATAGATTAGGTAATTTTAAAAATAGGACTGAGGAGAGAGAGGGCAAATGGATAATGAAGTTACAAGCCCATAGATTTGGGCTTAATGACAGGTTTTCCATTAAGCCTTTTTTAACATCCAGGCCCCTTAAGCATTAATTTTAACTTCAATTTTATGTTGTGGTTTAGAAGCCCTTTGTGGTTTGGTTGATTGTCTTAATGAATGTTGTGATGTCATGATGCTTTTAGTACTTAGGTTGGGGTGCTTTTTACTGCATTTATATCTGATGAAGCGTTGGTGTGCAACGCGAAAGCGCTCATTTTACTGCAGTTCTTGTGTTTGTTTGTTTTTAACAATAAATGCGAGCCATTGGTTTAACTAGGAGCCTTCCTTGAGACTTCATTGAAATATAATTCTGCAGCACATGGTGCACTCATCGTTTTCTTTTTAGTTCATTGGACGTTTGATGAGAGTGCTTTATCTGGCGGTATTGGTTTTTCTTGCAAAAGGAAGAAACTGTTGCAGAAAAGAGGAAACTCCCACGATGCAAAAAATTCCCTTACCAGCCTCAGTAAGAAGCTGAGATCCCTCATAAAATCCCCAAAGCTAGTTACGAAAATAAAATTGCCAAAGATTCCAAAGACAACCACAAGGCATTCTATAACTATGTCAAGAATCTAAATGGCAATGCTCAGATCTGCTCTGAGCTACAACAGAATGGCATTAAATATACTGATCCCAAGGATATTGCAAATATCCTGGCAGATCAATTCAGTGCCAGCTTCACCCCCCTCTCACCCCCTAAACGGCCCATCTCAATACCAGAAGATTTCCAAATTCCAGTAATAATGGCCACACAGGTAAAAAACGCACTCTCCAAAACTAAGAATACAGCATCCATGGGACCAGATGACATCCCGGGCTGTATACTACATGAACTACAAAATGAACTGGCACCTCATTTAAGTGTCATGTTTAATCATACCCTCACCTCAGGCTTCATGCCCACTGAGTGGTGCATGGCTACAGTTATCCCACTTCACAAGGGGGGATCCACCTTGGATCCCTGGAACTACCGCCCCATCAGTCTGACGAGCCTGAACTGCACGACCATGGAATGTATTATCATGGAAATTATAAACAAAGATATTGGCAATGTTCAAACATTGGACCCCACCCAGTTTGGGTTCATGAAGGACCGATCTTGTCTCCTGAACCTGATTGACTGCTTTGATTCAGTCTCCAGAGCCGTGGATGAGGGTAAGGCAGTCCACATAGCCTATCTGGACCTCGCCAAGGCCTTTGACACCATCTCCCACTCTGGAATCATAGATAAACTTACTAAGCTGGGCATTCATCCCTTCGTCACTTGATGGGTTGCCAACTGGCTTACTGACAGAACCCACACTGTAAAAGTAGCTGACTCAAAATCCAGCTCCAGACAAGTGACAAGTGGAGTACCTCAGGGTTCAGTCCTGAGACCGTTCTTGTTTGACATTTACTTCTCTGAAGTACAAGCCAACACTACGGGACTCTGGCTAACAAAGTTCGCAGATGACTGCAAACTGGGAGCCATTATTGAATCCCCAAATGATGTTGATACTCTACAAAAGGGCCTTACAGAAACAGATGCATGGTGCCAGAGCCATCGGCTCAAGCTCAATGCCAAGAAATGTGTAGTTATCCCCTTTGGGAAAAAACATGTGCCCGTGAATTACCACATAGGTGGCAGTACACTAAACACCAAAAGTGTGATAAGAGACTTAGGGACACAGTTGGACAGTGGTCTCACCTTCAATAACCACATCGCCACAACAGTCAGGAAATCTTTCTATGTGGCACACCTCATCACTAAGGGCTTTTCATCCAGAAAAAAGGAGGTCATTGTCCCACTGTACTCATCCCTCATGAGACCTATTATAGAATACAATGCCGCATTTGGTATGTACCTCTCAAGACATCTGCAACAACTGGAAAGGCCGCAGAAATACCTCACTAAATGAATTACAGGCCTAAAGCAGATGCCCTATGCTGACCGCTTTAAAAAACTCCAGCTATACTCTGTCGCATATCGTCTACTCAGAGGCGATCTCTGCTTAACATACAAGGCCATGTCAAACCCAGAGCTGTTGGATATGCTACACTTAAAGAAATCCCAATTCATCAGAGCCACATGCTCTAGAGATCTAAACCTTTTCATCACAATAAACAAAACATGCTGGAGGGATAGGTTCCTGACCCAGAGACTCCCCAGACTCTGGAATAGATTGCCCATACATGTCAAGCAGAGTGCCTCCTTGGCCCTCTTCAAAAAGAACATTGATGATTGGATGGGAGAAAGGAAATTCACCCCAGGGATCACATCAGTCACCCTGCTAGACAGGGGTCCAGGGAAGTAAATAGTGTGGGAAGAAATAGCTAGAGAATTGTTATGGCTAGGCTTGTATAGGCCCTAGGGCCGATAGCCTAGTACCAAGCTATGAAACTATGAACCTAAGCATAAAGACTAAAGTGGGCAGATTAAAGTGGTGACTATTGGATTAATATAAGATACAAGAGGGTTAGATCTGTAGATGAGACAAGATTAGTTCTGAGGACAATTACTTGTAAGATGGAAGATGAATTATTAAGTGGATTTATAGCTTGTTGAATAGCTCCTCCATTTTGAATTGGTTGATTAGCATATGGTTCAGCTGCTTATGCTATAAATTAGCATGCCACAATGTTTATCATGTTTATATGGCTCTATATGCTGTGTAGAGCTGCTTACTGAATAAAAATAGTGCACTATCTTGTGCACATCACAGCACAATGCACACACAGTCTTAGAGCATCATGTAGGCGTTATTGAATCTGCACCAATGTTTTTGCAGTGGCAATAGCTGTGAGAAAAGTAGAGAAAGAAAAATAAAAAAGAACATGTAATGATACATTAGACGATTTAGAACAGAATGATACAGCAAGTACTTTGACAAAGAAAAAGAATTATATGACAGAAATCAAGATAGAGTGCAAGAATTATAATACAAGCAAAACTGTTTTTCCAAGGAAAAAGAGAAGTATCAAGTTACCTAAGCAGGTTAGTAAAGGAAGATGGTAGTGTAATAAGAAAAATAAAAAATGTAAAAGGAGAACTAGAAAGAAAATATTATGACTAGTGTAGTACAATATGTACACAAGATATTTAAAGAAAAAATAAGAAATTGGCAAAAACATGGAAAGTAAAAAGGTTAACAGAAAAAGAGAATAATTACTTGGAAAAGAAGATTTCTTTATATGAGCTAGATAAAGTATTAGAAGTAAATATAGATTTGACTGCAGAACCAGATGGAATAGGGTATGAAATGTATAAAAAATGAAGGTATAGGCAAAAAAAGAATTTTTTAAAAAAATTTGAATGAATGATTAAATGAAGGTTTTATGTATAAAGAAGTATGCACTGGAATACTTTAAATTCATATGGAAGAAGGAAGGAAGATAGAAGACAATTAAAACTGGAGACCAATAGTATGAATAATAATGCTTATATGATCTTTATGAAAATAATGCAAAAGAGATTTGAAACTAAAATGGAAAATATTATGAAAGATAATATGTATAATATCAAGGGAAAGGCTGTCAGGAATTATTAATAATAGTTACAGAAATTGTGGATGATACTATGAATAGAAAAGAAGTGAAAATCATGATAGAAGACCTTAATAAGGCATTTGATACAATTGGACATGGAATCTTATGGGGAATAATAAAGGAATATAATATAAGTGAGAGAGTTAGGAAATTATGTCAGAGTATAGCAATAATAAAGTAAAAATACTTGTAAATGGCTAGTTAAGCCAAGAGGTTCATAGGAAGAGTGGGGTAAGACAGGCATACCCAATGAGATGGATACTCTTTGTATTAGTTACTAATGTGATATTATGTGAAATAAATTACAAAATTAAGGAGCTGGGGTACCTGAAGGGTTGAATTCCAGTTCTATTAACATATGTTGGGGACATTATAATTATGGCAAAAAAATTTGGATAAAGAACAAATAATTTGCACAAGTGAGTGTCTAGTGGTGATAGGAATGGCTTTAAATAAAAAGAAATGCCAAGGTTTTGATAATGTAGCAAAGCTAGGAGGTATATATTTAACAATTAATTAAACATCTATGTTAGGTATAAAATTTGGGAATAAAGATGTAAGCAGAATTCAATGGGAAAAACATAATAAGAAATAAAACAAACTTGTCTTATCTGGAGAAATATATAAATCAGCATTCAGAAAAACAGATGTATTTGATAAATTCAGTACTGGGAAAAATAGCATACTTAAGCATACTTATGTTGCTAATAGTATTAAAAAAGCAATTATTGCAGATATTGTTTTCATTTATATGGCGTTCTAGATTAAACCCAGTAAAAATAGAAGTATTGTATGTAAATAAGGAGGAATGAGGTTTCAGGTTAATTAACCCAGTGGTATATACTTCTTCAATAAATTTGTAGATAGTATTAAAGTTCATACATGAAAACAATGAGAGAGTAATTGTAAAATTGTATATGTATGATAAATATTAGGGTATGGTAAAAAACAGTAAAAGAAAAAATAGTTTAAAAATGAGGAAATAAAATGTTACCAAGAAAAAAATATTGTGGAAAATAAATATTGCTGATAGAGAAAAAGCAAGCAAAGTATGATATAAGATTACTATGTAAAACCATGGGAAAATCTAACACATGAAACAATTAAAGCTATACAAATAAGAAGCAAATGCTGTTATCAGAAAGTAGGCTGTGAATTTTTTTTTGTGAAGACTGATAATACATAAATTATCAGTAAAAGGAAATAAGCCATTTAAAAAGAAAAGTGATAGAATATATTGTCATGAAAAAGAAGCTACTGAACATGGGTTTTTGAAATGTAAGAGAGTAAAAATGTTATGGGAAAACTATGTAAAGAAAATTTTTTGAAGATATAAAAGAAGTGGATAAATAAACATGAATATGATTAAATATAGATATTACAGGAACAGAAGTAAAGAATATTCAAAGAACAGACCAAAAGTTATTTTATGTCATATGGGTTGTATGGAATGAAAGAATATTTTAAATTATGCTTAATGGTAAATGGATTTCAGCAACAATTTTAACTAAAATTAGATGGTAGTTTCGGAAAAAGGACTGGAGGTCTAATAGGGCCGAACATTTAGTATGATTGTAAAGAACATTATAAATATGTGTAAGTATATTTGTATATCTGTATATCTATACATTTGTAAATATGTAACTAAGTTGTAAATAAGAGTTCTTTCTGTATATAAATAAATGATCCCTACTGTTTTCAATAGGTGTTGCAGGATCTTTTACATCCACCTTAGCTTCCAACAACTCAAGCAGGTAGGGTCTCACTGTAATGTCTCATCAGAAAGAAGGCACACTCAGGAGCTAAGCACTCCCCTTATGCTGCACTACTGTGTCAGCAATTGCTGTACCTGGTGTGGGAAGAACCTAATGCTTTCTGCACCAAAGGCAACTGTGCTACCTATTGAACCACTGACATGATAAAGTAATCTGCATTGCTTGCTTTCAGACAGCGACATCTGAGAGCTGTTGTGAACAGAGAAGCCTTTCTTCATCACACAATGTTATTGCAGGAATTCTAGTCTTTTATTTCTCAAAAAAAAATTAGCTGACAGCAGGAACCTTCCTAAAAACCCTGGGGTTCATGTCCTCATCCATCGTTATGATATGCAGTGCTCAACATCACATCAAATGTGAAGTGTTACCCACACAGTCATTGGTGTCATAGTATTCAAAGTCTAAAGCACCTTCTTCTTCTTTTGACTTTACCAAAGGTGAAGGGACTGCTGGAGTGTTAAAACAAAACCACCACCTCTCAAATATTCTCTTTTGTTCCTGAACTTCATAGTCAGACTTAGGCAGAATATGCTTTGAAATATGCTTGAAGTACTTATCTGGAGGGTCTAAGTATTGAGGACCCATTGCCTCTGCTTCAGAACAAGTACCACATTATCCTCAAATCTATTTATCTATCTACCTGTTCTAATATGCTTTCAGTCAGTCATAATTCCAGAGACTTTGCAGACTGTGGTAGAGAGACACAAAGTGATACTTGTCAGCAAGAAATTGTGAGGAACCTACCATTAATATCTTTGCAAACTGCAGACTTAGAAACAATTATGCTTGACTAAACATAAATGCAAAGGCATATAAAAGTGAGTCTTTATTCAAATTTAAAACTAAGAGCCCAGGACTGTACCGTTAAGTGGACCACATACGTATTTATTTATTTATTTATTTATTTATTTATTTATTTATTTATTTATTTCCAGTTTGATGACTGGGGAAGTCCACTGGGCCCAGGGAGCCCATTTTCAGTGGAGGCCTGGAGAGAAAAGCTCCAACAATAAAATACAGTAGGATACAAAATATGAGTAAAATCAAGAGAAAAATTATGCAGCAGATGTGAGTACAAATACACATGTATGTTCAATTCTAAACAAATACAAATATATACAAATCAAAGAAGAGTATTTACAAAATTGTTTTGAGAAAGGCAGTTGTAATTATCAAATTCTAGACATTAGTTCATCTGAGGCTTTCTTATAATGACTAAATGTAACAGTCACAATATTAAGATAAGAAGGGTTGCAGATTGGAAGAAGGAAGATTTTTGTGTGTGAGTATTGTTAGTAATTTGAAGAGATAATTATCATAAGAAGATGGAAATAAAGCTTAGATATAGAAGGGTAAGAAGGAAGAGGTGAGCTAGGTTGGAAGGATGCAATTACGTTTCCGATTAGTGGAAATATTGGAATGGAGCTTGGTTTTAAAGTTTTCCACATTCAGCATTGTTCTTAGGGTAGGAGGGAGAGAATTCCATTTTTTTGGCTAAGGAGCAGGACATGAGAAGTTGTTCTGGTGGACAGTTAGGTTTATAGACAGTAATTTAAGTTTTGGTGAGCAGACCTAAGAGTTATGTTTGGGATGTAAGGGAGAAGGATGTTTGTAAGGCATTTGGTTGGGTTGAAGAGTAGGCTATGAGCTGTTATGAGTTGGAAATAGTCCAGATAATTTGGAAGTTCATGCCAATTTAGAGAGGGAAGGGCAAGGCAGTGATGAGAGAAGTTTTTTGTGTTGGTGGCAAATTTGAAAATTTTGTTATAACAGTTTTCTAATTTGGAAGTGATGGATGCTGATAGATTGGTTAGAGGGAGTACGCCATACATTAGGGAGGGAGGGAAGAAGGTAGGTAGAGGTGAGAGTATGTCGGGTATTGGCTGAGAGGAAGCAATTGTTCCTGTATAGCATGCCAAGTTTTTGGTGTTTTTCTTTTATGCTTTGAAGAATATGATTGTCAAATTTCAGGTGATCATCTATAATAATGCCTAGCAATTTAGCATAGGGGACAATTTCAATAGGAGAGTTGTTTTGGCTTATCACTTTAAAAAAAGCTTTGTCAAAAGGGAAGGATTTTGATGGCAGGAAGATTAGAATTTTGGATTTGTTTGCATTTAGGGAGAGGTGGTTTTGGTGCATCCAGGCCTCGATGGTCGAGATGGCAATTTGGGTCTTTATTAGGAGCTCAGGGAGATTAGTGGCAGAGCAGACTAGACTTGAGTCATCTGCTTATTGGATTACTTTGGCATTGGGTATAGCAGAGTGAAATGCGTTGATAAAGATATTGAACAACATGGGACCAAGAATGGATACCTGTGGTATGCCGGTGGGGGTAGGGAGAAAGGGAGAGATACTTTTTTCCATTTTACCACCTGAGATCTGTCAGTCAACTAGCTTGAGAACCAGGAAATGGAATTTTGGGAGAGATTTAGGTTTGAAAGATGACTCAGTAGATGGGTACAGGAAACGGTATCAAATGCCTTGGAGAGATCCAGAAGCACAGTTGAAACAATTTCCCCGGAATCACAGGCATGGTTGACTGTGTCTAGGAAAGAGAGCAGAGCTGTTGTAGTGCTGTGGCCAGGGCGGAAACCATGTTGGGTTGGAGTAAGGAGATGGTTTTGAGTTAGGAAAGGCATAAGTTGGAGATGAGCGCATTTTTCTAAGATTTTGGAGGTAAGGTAAAGTATTGCTATGGGGCAGAAATTAATGATGGTGGTGTTTTTCCCACCTTTGTAAAGGGGTACAGTATAGGTGTTATGCCAGAATTTTAGGACATAAGATTCCTGTATGGATCTGTTGATTAAGATACTGATAGGGAAAGCAATACCATCAGCAGATTTGAGAAAAATTAAAGATATTTTGTCTGGGGCATTAGAGCAGGGTTTTAGTTTGGAGAGAAGTTTTTTTATATAATTGGTGGATATGGGTTTGAGGTTGAAAATGGGGGGAAGTTAGAGATGGTGGATGTGGAGGTGGAAGAGGAGGTGGCACCCATAGAGTGGGGACTGTTGTTGGGAAAGGTTTTGGTGAGTTCAGATATGGTATCAATAAAGAAGGTGCTGAATAGTGAGGCTAATTCTTGGTCAGATTTATTGGGGTCAGGGCAGGGATTGCTTTTGGAGCCTGGGTTGAGAAGTGTATTTATAGAGTTCCAGAATTGTTTGGGGTTTTTTGTATTTGTGAACTGAAGTTTGATATAGTAATATTTTTTGTCCTTAATTATGCATTTTTAACAAGGTTACGAAGCTGTGTATATTCAAGTAGGGTTTTAGGGCATTTATTTTTCTGGTATAGTTTCCAGGATTTGTCCCTTTGGTGCATTAATTGTTTAGTGTCTTTGGTTAGTCATGGGGCAGAATTGTTTTTTATTTTTTTTATTCTTATTGGTACGAAATTATTTAAAGTGTTTAGAAAAGTAGAATTAAAATGGTCAATGGCATTGTCGAGAGGAGGTGTTTTTAGGATGTTCCAGTTCATTTGCTTGAGGGAGTTTGAAAATGTGTCAGGGTTGAAATTACTAAGGTTACAAGGGAGATGGTCACTAATGGTGTCGGGAATGGTGCCAGAATTTATAATTTTATTTGGGTGGGGGACTAGGATCCAGTCAAGGGTGGTACCTAGAGATTTAGTATTATCAGGTCTTGTTATAGTGTGAATTATTTGGGGGAAGTTAAAGAGGTTTATGGATTGGGTAGGTGTAGAGTTGTTGATGTTATCCCAGTTTATGTTTATAACAGCAAGTATATATGTTTTGTTATTTATTTTGGTTGAGGTCCATAAGAGAATTTCTTCAAGGATTTTGATATTGTTCCCTGGTGGGACGTATAGGGTGATGATACAGAGATTTTTATGATTATTCATTTTTAGTAAGCAAGCTACTAGTTAAACCACAGCAAATTGAGAAATGGGGTAGGGTAGGGAATTATGGAGAGTAAGTCAGAGTAGATTAAGGTGATGCCTCCACCTTTTTTATTTGTTCGATCACTCCTAAGGTCTTGGAAGCCTAGGGATAGAAATTCAGAGTCAGAGATATGGGGTTGTAGCCATGTTTCAGAGATGGCTATGATGTCTGGTTGATTATGGTTTAACCAGGCTTGAAATAAAGATATTTTGTTACACAGACTTTGGGCATTAAGAGTAAACAGTTGAAGAATTTTGTGGGTGGGAGGGTGGCTGGATAGAGGGGGATTTTTGTCTAGAGGTGAGTTGGGTCCGGGATTTGGGTAAATGTCACCTGCTAGATGGAGGATGTTAAGAGGAGATAGTACAGTAGGTTTAGGTTTAATTTTGTAAAGTAGGGGGAAGTGTATTAGCAGTTTGTTGTTATGAGGTTTAGTTGTGGTTGGCATAATTCTTAGGTGGAAGAGGTGAAGAAATTTAGGTTGTATTAGAGAGGGGGAAATGGAGTGGAAACATTTTGTTGGTGGGTGGTGATGTGTATCATGGTGTTGGTTGTGGGTGAAAGGAGAGATAAAGAGGGGGAGATGGGTTGTAGAATAGGAGGTTGAATGGTAAATTGGTTTTAATAGTATTAAAAAGATTAGGGGGGGTAGAGAGGGTTTGGAAGAATGGAGGGACATGGGACTGGGCAGGTGTAGAAGTAGAATTAAGAGTTAGTGGACTGAGGTGATTTAGGTTTAGCTTTATGGGATTGACAGGGTAGTTTGTAGGAGTATGGGAGTGAGTGATATGTCAATTGAGTTTGGGTGTGGTGGGGAGGGGTTAAGCAATGGGCACAAATGGATTGGATAGCGAAGATTGAGGGGTGGGACATCACTAAAATAAATGTTGGAGTAGTGGGGGTGGGTGGAAATTGGGGACAGGGTAGCGGTGTGAAGTGAGCCTGAAGGGCGAACAAAGCGGGTTGAACCAGGTGCTGATATTATAAAAAGATGAATAGCATTCGTCTGAGGTAAATAAGTATGAAGGACAAATTAACATGAAAGAAGTAAGACAAAAACTGAACAGCAATGCAATATAAAAAATGTTGAATGAGCCTGATCCCTTGTTTAGACACACAAAGCACTTGCAGGTGAGAGCATTTTTTGTGCAAAATATACCATAATTACTAGATTTATGTGTAGGTATGTGAATACAGAGGAAAACAGTGATTCCCTGTGCACAATCCACTACCTATGAGGGCATAACTGTATTTTGAAAATGTAAAGGTGGAATACTTTAAAAGAACATGCTAGAAATAACATTGCTACAAAACAATTGTGATCATCACTGAACACTTTGAGACCAAGAAACATGCCACTACATAAAAGCACTGTGGGCTGAGTTACACACATACTCCTGATGGTGTACTTGTAGCTGTCAAGCAAAACACTGAGCCAACATCATTCTTACTTTGATCATTGTATATGGTCATGCTGCTCTGGACCTTATGGTTATCTGATTGTTGGTATTGACACCTCTGGCACCTTGTGATCACTCAAAACAGAATAGGGGAAAATAACAGCAGTGCCCATATAACTCATCCACAACCATGAAGAACATCATATGAGACTCCATGGATATACATAACCTAAAGTTAATATACAGTATACTTAGTACCATGACATAGCTACCATTTGGTGCAAATAAATGCTCATGGTATGTCATCTAATAACAGATATGTCAAGACACGAAGATGTCACACTGACAGGGCATAAAAAACATAAATAGCATGTTGCTATGTGTGTCCTAATCCTTGTTTGTGTTACATAGGTGTTTACTAAGTAACACAAGCAGTGTTTGTGAATAAGTGAAGACATTTGTGTATATAGATACAAGGAGGACAGCATGCTCAGCAGCAATCATGTAACAGAGCTCAGCGTCCTTCTTCTGCCAGCACATGCTCAGCATCAATAATGCAACAGAGCTCAGCGTCCTTCCTCTGACAACATATTCAGAATATGTACGAGAGCTGGGAATCATGCTACATTTTTACCCATCATGAGGCAATACACCTGGCTGGTTGTTCTTGTATTACCTCTGTGACAAGGTGAGCGATATATGATGTGCTTCTCTTTATTGTGCTTTTGAGGCACACTTCTTCTCTTTATTGTGCTTTTGAGGCACACTTGAATGCACCAGCCATCTGTTATTATGTAGCTGCAGGAAGTTCTTGGATGATCTCTTTGTTGGTTAATAGGAGATGATCCCCACCACCATCTACTCTGTTCACCAGTGTCTTTTAATTTTGTGGCTACCAAGTTGTATCACCACAATCAGACTGATGTACTCAGGATCCTTGAGAAATTTTCTATACGAGAAACTTTCTATAATGCATCCTGCATTGGTCTAGCATCTTTTGGTACCTGCTCTGATGAATATTGGCTGGCCCAGCACAGGACTTTTACAGTTTTTTAGGTGGCTATTTGTCCTACCTGAAAATGTACAATAACTTTTTACTTACATCTATGATATTAAATGATCCTTTTCACCAGTCTAGCCATCATTTTTTGACATTTCAGCCCGGCTTAAATACATCACAGTTCTATACTTATTTGGCATTTCTAGTATATCTTTGTTAGGGCTTTCTTTGTCTGCTTTAGACAGGTAGCCTTGATAAGAATTATTTTCCCTTTCTAGCTCTTTGCATATTTTAGCATGGGACCTTGTACTATTGGCATACTGATATTGTCATGATTCTTCCTTTCCTGAGTTATTTCTGACATTTTATTATTTTGTAGGGTGGTACAATCATGCAGTTAACATTGTCGCCTCCCACCAAGAGGATTTCTGGTTCAGTTCTTGTCAGGGGTGCCTTCTGTGTAGAGTTTACATGTCTTCCCTAAGTTCATGTGGATTTACTCTGGGAACTCCAGTTTCCTCTCACATTTCCATAGACGTGTCTGGAGTGTTTCTCACTGGGCCTTTGCTGAAAATAGGCTGTGTCCTAGTCAGACTTTTCTGGTCAAAAAATGTTAAAATATAAATAAATAAAAATGTAATAGCATGATATTCTAAGATTATTGCAGCTATTGTATATTTAGCAGTTTGTTAACTGACTAAATTAGTTGTTAATTTACATCTGTGTGATGATTGAGATATAGTTTAAAATGACAGACAATGCTCCTGCTGGGCAGGGCTATAATGCCTTCCACACATTTAGACCAGCTACTGTACAGGAGAGGAAAAACGGTGGGGCTGTATCAATCTACATCCAGAAGAGACTCACATAAAGGTTAGTAAAGCAGCAACATGCACTAGAGTTTCTTCATGTCCAAATAACCAACAGAAAGTTCCCCTACCAAATATTAGAATGCAATAGAATTCACTCTATGACAAGAGAAAGCCACAACATCTCTCAAAAAGAAATAGAATCATTCACTATTAAACACAATACTATTTTCCTAGGTGATATAAACTACCCAACTATAGACGGGAAAAACCATCACCATTATTGCACAAGCACAGAGACTTTGTCAATACAGATAACCCCATTGGAGGAATAACATCTTGGATCTTCTCCTTAATAATAGGGGAGTTTCTTGTACCAACCCTTATGTATCTTCACCACTTCTTAGGTATGGCCATAAAACAGTGTCCTTTGAAATAAAATTAAAACCAGAGATCCCTTCCATCCAAGGTAATTTTAGACATTTCTTTAAAACAAACTACCTTTTGTAACCATTTGAAATGTTGGGACCCATTAGAGAGAGTCCCAGAATGCAGAGACTGAATGGCTAAAAGAACACATTAACATATACTAAGTCTGAGATGAAAGTTCTCAGAATTTCCCTTTTCTCTGAGGTACAGTGATCTTGGGGTTAGTATAAATAACTTTGGGGAGTGGGGGAGGGGGGGCTTGCTCTCTACATGGGGGAGGGTGCAGGTGGCTTGCCCTCCATGCAAAAGCCAGTTTAAAGGAGAAAAGTGATTTTCAAGATTAGCTTTTCTCTTGTGTTTTCATTTTTTTTTGCCTGTCAGTACTTCCCATTTCGAGTGCCGACATTTCAGTAGGGAGCCCTACCTTCTCCTAAGTGATACATTTGCAAGCTTCAAATGCCCACCAACCAAAGTTAACTCCACAGAATATGCAGAAATGAACACCACCACACTATAACAACATGTAAACAACTGCATAGATGGAGCTGTACCCCACAGAAAGAAATGCAGGGCAAACCCCAGAAACTAACCCACAAGGCAGAACCATAGCAGCAACAAGCTTTTAATAAAACAAAAACAATTTATCCAAAAGTAAGAAGAGTAATTCCCAGAATGGCAGAGCACTTATCACTGACAACTTAATAAAATCTACCAAAACCAAGTTTGAGGCTAAAATAGCTAATGAAGACAAAGACACGCATAAGGAATTTTTAGTTATGTTCATACTCTCAAAAGCACAATGAAGCAATGTGCTGAACTGATTGTAAAGGATGTTACCTACATTGATGCTGGAGATATAGTGAACATACTGGCCTAACTTTATTCCTGTCTCTCCTCTGGCTGTCACTTAAGATATAGTGGAAACTGGCTCAACTCCAGCTGTCTCACAAAATTAAGTCCTAAAAGTGTTATCAAAAGCTAAAAATACAGCAGAGATGGGTCCTGACAATATCCCTGGAGGCATCTTTCATAGCATGAGGCATGATTTAGTCACACCCCTAACAACACTGTTCAGTCTCAGCCTGCATATAGGTTTTGTACCAAGTGAATGGAGAACAGCTACATTTATTCCCCTGCATAAGGAGGACCTCCCACTGACCCAGGCAGTTACAGACCCATAAATCTGACAGTATCATACACAAAGCCATGGAAAGACTTTTCATGGAATTAATAAATCAAGATATAAGGAACCTCTAAACAGTGGACCTGTCTCACTTTGGACTCGTCAAGGGCAGGTCATGCTTACTGAAACCGACAGATCTCTTTGAAAGATCACCAAAGCAATGTTTGATTGCAAAAGAGTACAAACCACATACCTTGACCTGACCAAAGCTTTTTACACAATTCCCCACTCAGGCATAGTAGAAAAGTTAAATAAACTGGGAATAAACCGCTATGTCACTCACTGGATTGCCAAATGGCTCGCAGACAGGACTCACATAATCAAAATAGGGGAGTTACCTTGACCAGGAGATCAGCCACCAGTAGAGTCTGCCAGGGTTCTGTCCTGCAACCTCTCCTTTTTTTCATCTAATTTTCTGAAGTAAAAGCCAATACCAATGGGCTCTGTCTGACTAAGTTTGCAGATGGCTGCAAGCTAGGAGCTGTCATTGAATCCCTAAATGACATAGGCATCCTGCAGGAAGGTTTATCTCAAATAAATAACTGGTGCTAAAATCATGTACTGAAACTAAATGCAAAAAATGCATTTTGTATCTTTTTGGAAGTCATCTACCCCAGAGAAATACTACATTGACAATATGCTCCTAAAATTTGACACAATTGTTTGGGATTTGGGAACTTATGTGGACAGTGACCTAACTGTTAACTAATAAGAAAGTCCTTCTATATTGGAGAGCTTATAAACAAAGGGATTGTTTCTTGATCTAGGGATATCATTGTTTCCCTTTCCTCAGGCCTGATTAGGCCAATCATTCAATATAATGCCTCCTTTGACATGTATCTGTCTAGACACATGAAACAACTGGAACACTCACAGAAATACCTTATTAAAAAGATACAAGGCCTAAACAGCTTGCCCTACATGAACTTGACTCAAAGTTCTGTCACTATACTCGGTATCCTACAGACTGCTAAGAGATGACATGTGTCTGGCATACAAGGCATCCTTTAACCCATTACTGATGGATTTTGTGTAAATTAGCAAGTCAAACTGCATCAGACATACTCAGTCTAGAGATTTAAAGCTGTTTTGTAATATCAACAAAATGGTTCTGAGGGAGAGGTATATCTTGCAGTGGATATCACTGCTGTGGAACAGAGTCCCCATCCACATAAAACAAAGCTCATTCCTGTCCATTTGCAAGCACAACTTAGATATATGGATGGGAAACAGAAAATTTACCCTAGGACTAACTGCTGCATTACTAATGGACAGAGGCAGCTCCTAAATACTTTATCCCATGCATGGGTCCCCTCAAATTATTCATGGCATGATCCCAGTTATTCTCAATAGGGGCAATATATAATTATCGACCATGGGATGGGTAAGGCTAATCTATAACCAAATGGGATATGTAATTTCAAGTACAAAAAGAAAAATTGGTTAGGCTTAAAATGGCCCACAAAGGCAGGTAGGATATACTTACCTCTGAACTTATAATGTATTGTTTTAAATGAATGAAAGTATGGCAGTGTTCCTTTTTGTGATTTACTGTACCTCAATGTTTCCCTGCTTGGAAATTCATAAATCCATTTTATTCTATTGTTTGAGGTAGAGTTGGGTGCTGTTCCACAGAATTTAAAAAGGCCCTTCATGAGCTGATTTTTGAAATGAAGCAGATTCTAAAATAAAAAAACATAATGGATTATTGTTATTAAGAAATATACATGCCTTTCTGAGTGGTTTCAATTAGTTAATTAGGCTGTAATGACTTAAGTTTTAGACTCTCATCTTCTGTGGGTTTGCACAAACATAGAGAAAAGGGAGAAGGTAGAAAACAACAGTAAAGTTCACTGTCTCCCTCTGTTTTGAATTCACAATGCACTCAATACATAACATAGGCAATTGTGATGTAGATGAACTTCAACTTCAGAAAATTTAACATTTCTGTCTCTCACTCACTGATCAAAGGGGTGATTAAGGGCAGGTTTACCAAAAATATTTAGCTTTTTCTATCCAATTTGGAGATATGATATGTTACACTATCTATGGCAGATTGGCCAACACAGTGGATTAATTATTAGCTCAGCCTAATGTCATGGTAATGACGTCAGTGTTGCATCTTGAGTTGTACCAATCAGAACATATAACAATGCTGATACAATTTATGAGTGTATATTACTGCTGCTGGCTGAGATCTCCCTCCAATCACTATTCTATAGTGTTCATTGTCTACAGTACCCACTTCCTCTTTCTGTATGCATAAATGCTTATTTATTGACCAGGATCATCTCTGCCCACATCTAATTTATTAACTAAAATGATCTTTATCTCTGGTCACTGGATCCCCATCTTGTTAATTTAATAAAATAACATTGTCCCAGAGACTCCTCCCTACTACAACATCCCTTTATGTAATGCAATCTGTGCTGCATTTGAATCACTGTGAAACACCAGCTATATATGTGGTGTACAAGATTTCATGAATATGTTGTGTTATGATGCGTATTTGTATATGGCTGGGTTATCACGGGATGCTTTGTGTAAGCTGGCATAAACTGGTGATATGCATGTTAATATGAATAGTGCAGCTCCGATGAGAGGGGAGGCATCAGGTACTGGCAGGCCATTTAGTGAATCATCTGATCCCCATCTTGGTGAACGCAAGTCATCAGCAAAGTGGTACATGGATATCATGGCAGGAGATAGCCAAGTGCATGATGGGTCATGGTGGTGTAAGGCATTACTGTAAAACGTTAAGATGACTGCTATGCCATCACCATATAGCAGTCTCTTTTTAGGAATACTTTTTAGTACAGTGTAGTAGAATGTACCATCACATTCCTGTATGCTATAAAATATCAGATAATGAAAACTATCGGAAAACCCTGCAAACCTGCTCATACAGTATTGTTATTACTGGGCCTTTTGTAATGGTCACTGTCCCAATGCCATTACTGTTGCATAGTGCAAACTAATTTAAGTTCTTTATGCTGTGATACTACATGATATATCCTCATGATTCCTACAGTGTTAGGATAAGCCTTTAAGTAAATCTTACATTGCATTACAGAGCCATTGGAAATCACCAGGGCTGATACCAAGGTAATGAAAACTGATTTAAATTGTCATACATATTTTCTCTTTCTACTTTCCTAATATGAGCATATTTGCTCTATAAAATGTGTGCAGCTTTCTGATTTTTCTCTTGTAAATGTAAAATGGGATGAAATGAAGGGAAATTCATGAATTTGTTTGAATATGTAACCTCTTGCATCTCCTCTGCTGGTAGGTCATAAAATATTGTTACAGTGCAATTCAATAACATAGCTTACTAGAATTGTGAAAGGAAAAAAAGATGACAAAATACACACAATTAAGGAATATATTGTTGATATCCTGTACTTTAGTGCTGTCTATTGACTCTGGGCTTCTGTAATTCAGGCCTTGTTCTTTTCCGTGGCAGAACTGGTTTAATTACTTTTGTTTTGGGAAAGAAAAACAACTAAGGAAAGCTTACTTCTAGAGGAAATGATGAAATGGAGCCTTAGAGAACAGTAGAATAATTCAAATGTACAAAATGTACAAAATGTGAACTTGGTCTTTATCTGGAATTGTTTTTGCTTGAAGATACTGATGTGACAACTTCCCTGTAAGATTTTATCTGTAATGTCTGCTTGCTAGAAACTTTTAACATTAAAGGAGTCCAGTACATCGCCAATTTGCAGCAGAAGGACAACACCATGCTTAGATGGCAGCAGGCAAATCATATGATAAAGAGCTGTGCGACACTGAGCAAGTCTATTACCCAAAATGTTGGTTTTCCCTGAAAAAGGGCTTGTGCCTTGTGGTTTACATTCTTAACAAAAATAAAATTAAAAAAAATGAAGGTGGTAGGAGAAGGCGAATCATTTAATTATAAGGTGCAGGTATGGGTGCTACTTGAAAATAAGCAGCATATTGATTTGGCAATAAATCGCTTTTGAGTATGGGAAATGCTGAATTTAGCCATAATGGCATGGATTATGTTGGAGGGCTTTACTAATAACTGAATATGCTTTACACTTCTAAAGAGATTTACTGCCGTTATATAATTTATATATTAAAGCTTTTTTATTTAAAAAGTGTTATTGTCCTGTCATTGGTGTTGTGTGCTCTAATGTGTCAGCTCAAGTAGAAAATCACTGATGGACTGATGGTATGCACCTTTAATCTAACTCTGAGTCAGCCAATATAATGTGAAATACTAAATTTATATTTACTTTTAAATTGTATAGAAATAATTTTATAGTAATTCATTAATTTCTTGATGTGTACTCTTTTTGTTGTGTAAGTGTATCTCTAAAACCTTTTTGGTGAAAGTAGATTGTGTACTTCTGTTTTGTAAATCTGCCAAAGCTGCTGCAATGCTATCATGTCCCTTCATAGAAAGTTTTCAAACTTTTTTTTTATAGAATCTTGTAAGCTAAATTATGCCTTTTCAGGGAGAAACATTAGCATTTTTTACCTAGTAGAAAACTCATTTCAGTCAGTCAGATTGCTGGAATTTGTATATATTACTTCTGACATTTTATAAGACAGCAGAGACAGTAGAGAAGGTACCAGTGCAATGAGTTTTATGTTGTATAGCATGAGGGAAGACAGGTCCAATAATAAGCATTTCTAAATGTTATGATAAATGAAGACAATGATTATGTGCAATGGCTTAGACAGTAATCAGCACATGAAAATACACTGGTGAAGGATGGGGGAGCTTGACAGGAGTATTGATAAGATTACACTAAAGACAAAATCTGCTGCCGTCATAATACTCCAGGACAATCTCATCATACATTCTGATCAGAGATGTCAGTTTGAAGCCTGAAAAGACACTATCACTATCTCAAGGGAAATATTAATGAATCCAAGGCAATGGCAACCTGTGAGATTCAATGAGGTCTCTGATGTATTTTAAGCAAACAATGCAGGTTGTTCTGTGCTACATCTTTACTGTTCTTGGGCCTCTCCAAATGTTGTTGACTCTGGCCAAGAATTTGTAAAGAAAGAAAGAAAAAGAAAGAAAGAAAGAAAGAAAGAAAGAAAGAAAGAAAGAAAGAAAGAAAGAAAGAAAGAAAAATAGACTATCAAACCAAGTGATTTTAATGAAATAAATGTTTGTGCAGGCCCTTGCACCTCTCACATGGGGAACTGCACCTTCCACACCACTACTTCACTAAATATACCAACTCCTGATATTGCAGAAAACTAGAAAAAAGTGAAAATTCCTTAATCTCTGGTATCAGGTGTCACTCTCTTTCCATTTAATCTTTTCAAATTGCAGTTCTTTTAAGCTAAACAAACTGGATTTGAAAAGAATGTGGTTCAAACAGCTATTATTACTAACATACATGACATACATATATATTCATATGTGCATGTATATATATATATATATATATATACACACACACACACACACACACACACACACACACACACACACACACACACACACACACACACACACACGCACACTAACACTTTTTTGAATGTGCACGTTTGTAGGAATATACTACTTGCATGAACATTGTTAGCATATGAATATAAATTATATTTCTTTTTCCTGAAGACACATTAGTTAACAGTTTCTTCCCCTGCTTGATAAAACAACAAAATGTGCGATTATGTAAGCTGGCCTGGTTGTGGAGAAGCAGACTGACCATCTAGTTCACTGGCAAGCAAAGTTCAAAAATGCATTCAGGCTGCTGCCAATGGTGAAGTGGGGAAAAAGGATTAAGTAGCAAAAAGCTGGGTTTCTTAAAACAATTAGAGTTCAGGAAAACCCAATGATTATGTGACCTCTCCTGGAGACTAGAAACCTTGCAGGTCCTCTCAGATTAATGCACTGGCAGCAATGACATCCTGATTTTATTACTCTAGCTGCTCTCACATCAACTGACCTTGAAGTTATCATTCATGTGAACTTCCTGAGGAGTCAGGAGACACAACTCTACAAGGGATAAATAACTTTTGTTTCACCCAGTAGGGACAATTAAGGGAATCTAGTAATGGATAATTACTTTCAGTATATATAGGGAGTCCAGGGATGGGTAAGCAGTGAAGCTGGGAACAACTTGAGGTTTCCGGAGACCGGGGGAGAGTTCATAAAAATAATGAACAATTACTTCTCTGTAAGATATGGGGGGGGGGGGGGCAGTATAGCAGATAGAGGCTTCTGTTGCTGGCTCAAGTCACTTAATTTGTTAAGTTTTCAGCTAAGGAAGCTTATGTGCAGAATGTGCATGCCCTTTCTGTGCTTGCATTTGTTTCTTCTGTGTGGTAAGGTTCTCCCTCATGCCAAACACATAGTGCAGGTGAAATGGTCATTTTTCTCTGGGTACATATGATGTGTGTTGGTTCATGCATCCTGCTATATACTGGCACACATTCAGCATTATTTTCTTTATCTTAGATCAACTGATGTCACCACCATGATTCTGAACTGGTTAAAGCAGTTATTGGAGAATGAACAAATATATGATAAGTCTTTGTTAAAGTCACACATCCTGGTTATAATCAAGTTGGCTTTCATAAGCAGAACTAGGAAAGAAATGGAAGTGTGCGTCCATGCTGTAAAGAAACAAAATTTGTAACCAGCCAGTATAATGTTCAGAGAGTGAAACCATCAGAAAAACTCTGGTAAAGCAACCATCCACGTTCATAAAATCCAAATATGGTTTATATTAAATCAACAAAGACAGCAACATACACTGACATAATCCAGTACAATATTAGATATGTTAGGTTAAGTTAGGTTATTCCTGTCAAGACTTCATCAGAACCAATTAAACATAGTAAATGAAGTTGATCAAATATAACATCAGGGTAAGGCACATGTCAAACTGGCCGAGTCCCCATAAGTTTGCCATTGAAACTATCTAAACAAAGGCTGGAATATGCTTTATTCTACTACCAGAGTTCACTATGTGAGCATTATACTGGTTGTTTTCATATGCAGAGGCAACAGCATCATACAATCTTAGAACCAATGAGGGTAATATATACATATATATATATATATATATATATATATATATATATATATATATATTGTTAATTTTGCTTATAACACAAAAACAGGTAACAATAAGAACTAGAAACCTTCTTAACTTCTTCATCCAAGCAGAAATACAGAAGATACAGACTAACATTGTGAGAATGCTCCTGATTAAGTAAAACCATTGTGCTCAGTTAGTAATTGCTGTTAAACATTAAAATGCTATTGAGATAATTAAAGTAACTCAACTACTTCTCATGTACCATATTAATGATAAATACATAGTAAACAAAAAAAAAGCAAATACAACAGCCAAAGAGTTGCTTGTTCAATCTGTGGAGGGAATTCGTCCTCTGCAAAGGCAGTTGCCTTCTTCGACATCGGTTTCCTTTTTTGTTATACAATCTGTTTATACTAGATGTCCACCAAGGTGGCTTTTTTTTGGGGGGGGGTCTGGTTTTAATCCGGTCAGGTACAGCCGAGACAATACAGTTGCTAAGATGATTATACAGGGCATTTGTGTACATCTCTGCATAGAAGTTATTGCCTGTGATTGTAGGGCGTATACAACTTTTTATATCATCACTTAGTAGGCTGTAGTTTGCTTTGGTGAAGTTCCTTAGTTTTTTTGCTCTGTTGGGTGAGTGGAGTCCAATAGTTACTTTGAATGAGACTGATTTATGGTCTGCCCTTACGAGGGAGGGCATCACACAGGGGGAAGTGCAGTGCTACCCATGCTGGTGAGTAATATGTCAAGGACATTAGAGCACCTTGTGGGGTGTAGACTTTCTGTTCCAAAGCATTTGCATTGACAAAGTCCAGGAACCTCTGGGTGGGCATGTTTGTGATTGTATATGTTATCAGTTGATGGAGGGATAATTGAAATCTCCCATGACTAAGGTGTTGGGCTGTATGGCGAGCAACTCCAGTAAGTCCAGGTAGGCATTGTGCTTTTCTTGGCTCATGGAAGGGGACCTATAGCTAGCAATGATGTGGTAGGGTGTTTTGCCTACAGTTAATTAGGCATGGAATAGTTCAAGAGAGTTGTTCTGTTTGACCAAACTGGAGGTGTACTTGGCTTTAATGAAGATGGATACACCTCCACCTTTGGTTCTTTTACACTCATTCTGAGGTCTGAACATGTGGAAGGCATTGTAGCCTTAC
Organism: Protopterus annectens; assembly: GCF_019279795.1. Taxonomy (NCBI): domain Eukaryota; kingdom Metazoa; phylum Chordata; order Ceratodontiformes; family Protopteridae; genus Protopterus; species Protopterus annectens. Next base: position 117,263,555 of record NC_056737.1, on the reverse strand, counting down.
AGAGCTGAGGTGCTCTATGCGGCCTTGAACCACGTGTCAGTGACTACACAGAAATCAGCATCATCCAAGGTGAGGAGTGCTTCCATGGAGTGCAGTTTCATGTTTAGACTTGCAACATTAAGTAGCAGAGCCTTGAGTTTGTCTGAGGTGGATTTCGCTATGTTGGAAATGTTGTAATTTTTTGATATTGCCTAAAAAAAGGCACTATGGAAGAGGCAAGCACCTTAGCCAGTATCCTAAAACCTAGGGGAGACAGGTGAAGACCATCTCTGGTAAAGCAGTGTGGCCCGTCAACTATGTCTTCCCATGCTGTCAAATACAGGATTTCCCTGGAATGACACCAGATCCTAAGCCATTTGTTGAAGTCAATCATTTTTTGCTCAGACTAATTACTTAGAAATATCTGTGTGTATACATTCCAGTGAACAAGCACAGTGCAATGTAAAATCAAGCATAGTGTAATGTACAATAGATACATTAGTTTTTAAAGGGGTTCAATCTTCAGATAATCTTGAGAGGAGAACAGACTCAGAAAGGAGAAAGATAACATGAAATGTTTTGTGTTGAAGCAGGAGCATTTGGCTTGGATGAAGAAGTGCTTCTTAAGTTGCAATATGAAGTAAGTCTTGATTTATTTAATGTTGATAGGGAGAGCTTGCCAAAGAGTAGGTGTCTGAGAGGAGAAACAATGTGTAATTCTGTAAAGTTTATTTCAAGGGGTAATGAGAGTTGATGTGGTTTGTGAGTCATTTCAGATTCTGTGAGGAGTTTTTTTCATGAAGTCTAGCTGCAAAGGGTGAAATGTGTGGAGCTGGAGTAGTTTGTAAAGCTGAGATCCTAAAAGTAGGTTAGAGCTTTGTTTTATGGGTAGCAATTTGAGCATTTCTAGTGTGATACAACAATGCAGGTTTGTAATGAATCAGAAGCTGCTAGAGATAGTCTGGAGTGTGGCATTTTTTTTTAGAGGAAAAACTTGGGAGCCCATATTCAAGTTGAGAAAGGATAATTCATTTGCCAGTGGCTGCTTTGGCTGGTTATGATGGGAAAGGGGGAGATATTTTTGGCCCAGAAGAGGAAGGAGTTTATTTTGGCTCTCACCTTATCTTTGTAGAAATGGAAGTTTAATGACTGATCAAGCCATAGCTCTAGGTATTCGAAGGTGGAGGTTATTTCTATGGAATGGTTGTGAAGGTCAAAAACAGTTAAAGAGTTAGGTGTTTATTGAATTTCCTGTGGAGTTCACAAATCATAGTTTTGGTCTTCTACTACTACTACTACTACTAAATAATAATAATAATAATAATAATAATAATAATAATAATAATAATAATAATGGTTTCCCACAATAAGCCAACCAGAATTCCTCATTCTAACAGTGACAAGAATCCTTTCCTGGACGTTACAGTCAAGGCAAAAATATGAAATGTCCACCCATTCCAGTCCTTCGGGCTGACCAACGAGCCTTAAGTTATTACATTTGGAGTGATTTTCCAGATCGTCTATCTTTTGTTCCAGCAATTGAGCTTGGCCATGTACATCATGAAAGTGGGCTGAGTGCAAACTGGTGAGTGCCTGTAAATAAGTCATGGCCACTTGCTGCTGTATCAACACTCCCACCTCATGAGACACTGAAGTTGCCTTGACCTGCTGCACATCAGTGACTGCAGATTTGAGTAGCACATTAAGAGCCTCCAATGCTTCCTTAATGCCTCTCAGTTCCTCCACTGTCACAGACATGGAGCTAGCCATGCTGCATGGAGAGTTAGAGTACAATGCACATATCATTTTCAAGTCCTGCATTCATTTTCTAAAGGAATGAGAAGTGTACGAACTGATTCTCAGAGAGAGTAACTGGTGCATCGAATAGACTACAAAATAACATTAAAGTAAGCACTAGTTTCAATATTTTTAAGAACAGCCTGGACACATTATGGAAACAACCATGTTGATATATTGGCAGGCTAGATGGGTATTATTGTCCATGCTTAAAATATTTGTATGCATGTATGTATGTATGCAGTGCTTCTGTAATTCTAACTCTAGTCAAGTGCCCATGTTCTACATCCTTTAACATTACATTGGGTTGGAAGAGTGCCCATACAAATGACTAACAAATGGGAGAATTAATGTATCAGTCACGTTTATGCTTCTCTGTCCATGCAGTTCCCCATCTCACCCCATCTGTACGAGTATTTTTTAACATAATATGTGAAGCTCTCCACTGCTAATTAAATCTGACACAGCACAGCAGAATAATGTAACATTTCCTTAACATAAATTATTAAAACATATTCCTAGCACAATTATTTTGGATTATATTTATCATTTAGTTCTAATTTTGTTGTTATAGCTCAACACCTATTAATCACTATTCTCAAATGTTTGCTGTATTTTAGTCCTACACAGAGTCCAACTAATAACTTTTATTTTCTGGGACTTCAGACTTTAAAAGTTGCATAAAAATGCTCAGAATCTGCATGAAACATAACATCTGGAGGCATTTTAGAGTGTTGCCAGATACTTCATTAAATAATCCCACACTCTCTTAATTATCAATTCCAAGTTCAAACACAGCTTTTGGGGGTGGGTAGCTTCTAATTAAATGAAATTACTTTTGGCCTCTTTCTGTAAAAAAGAACAATTTTGTTCAGTACTGTATTTCCTGGTAGATTAGGCCGTGTTAAACTTGTTAACATACCCAAACCTTACCCCAAAATATTTTCTTTAAGACAGATACTTTCTGAAACAAATGTGATTCTCCATTGAGTTATGTGTACGCAAGGTAAATGACATTTCTGGAAGCATACTGTATTTTTAAGACAGAATTGTGATATGGTCAGCTGATAGCTCAGGAAGAATGCAGAACTTCCCGACCAAATTCTTAAAGACTGAAGAGGAAATTAAATAAAATTCTAAATACATTTGGTAACCATGCAGAACATGCTTAAATTAAATTTGTAGGATGTATACCTCTCAACTGTCCAGATTCTTGCGTCATAGTTTTATTCTTTTCTTCATAAAATGTATGATTTTTCTGACAAGTTACTGGGATGATCTGAGGACTGAAGTCACTAAATAATGATATACATTTCAGACTTCATACCCATCACAAAAATGCACGCTAAGACAAATCCTGTTATTCTAGCAAGTTTATAAGTTTATAAGAACAATATTTAAAATCTGTCCCTATTTTTGGGGTTTTGTCCCTCCATTCTGTCAGGCTTTGCCCAGATTTTTTCACTAAAAGTTTGAGAAGTATGAGGATGGCACTGAAGTCTGGGACATGACTTGTATCAAGCTATCAATTTATTTCAAAATAGTACAGAAATAGAATGTAAAGAAACAATACCATACCACACTGCAATAACAAAAGCAATACACTATTATATCTATCCTGTAGAAATCCTGTGAACCAATGGCATGTGACAACTTCAGTCCACATCCAATTACTGAGTTGTAGGGTTGAGAAGATGGATGTGAATAGCATATAATAGTGGCCAGCTTTTTGCAGTACAATTTGTTTTGTATCGTTTCATTGTTTTTTTAAATGTATGATAGAATGATGCACTGGTAATGGGAAGTGATTTAAGACAGATGATGCCTTTTAAAAAAGGCATACATTTTAATTGCTTCTAAAATGTCAAGTGTGGGATATAGTATATAGTGTAAACAAAATTAAGTCTGTGCCAGTGTCCAGTCTTAGCAGTGAAAAACTCATTCTGTGTGTTATGTAATTGCTGTATGTGTGATCTGCATAAATATTGGGTTATTTAATAATACATTTTCTGAGAAATCCACTGTGCTTCAAGATTTCTCAAAACCTGTCAAAATAATGGTCAAGAATTTAAATAAGTGGCACAATCCTAAAATATTTCTCTGAGAACATTCAGTGGAAAAATGTGCCGTACATTAAATGCTTGTAAATTAGTTAGAGAAACAGTTAATCTCTGCTTACTAATGAGTGAGAAAATTATTACATAAATGCAGAAATGTAAGGATGGCAGATAGGAGTAGAGAATAGTGCCCATCTGTATGTTATTCTGTTTGAAATAGCAGAAGAAATGTACATATAATTCACTGTAGTTTTATATTCTAATTATTATTTAATAACTGTTTTTTGGACTGTCTTACCTTCATCCAGGTCTTTGGTGATGTTCTCAAAGAAGTCTACCAGGATCAGTAAGCATGATCTACCCTTAATGAAGCCCATATTGGGTTGAGTCTAGAGTTTGAAGGTTGCCTATATCCTTGTTGATAAGGTCCATGATGATCCTTTCCATGGCCTTGCAGATGAGGCTGGTTAGAATTAGATTTATGGGTTTATAGTTCCCAGGATCAGTTGATGCCCCCCCCCCTTTATGCAAGGGGATTACTGTTGATGTTCTCCATTCTGTTGGTAAGAAGCCAGTTCTCAGGCTATGGTTAAAGAAAATGGCAAGTGGGTCAGCTAGGTTCTGTTTTAGATTGCTTTGTAAGCAACCGGAATGCTATCTGGTCCCATTGATTTTGTGTTTTTGACCTTGGAGAATGCAGTTATAACTTGATCTCTAGAGATACTAGGTAGAGAACTGGTGTCAAGTATGCTTTCGGATATGGCTAGTGGGGATATGGGAGTGAAGTTTGCACCAAATCTGTCAGCTAGCAGGTTGAAAATTTCCTCTGGTATAGTGTTAGTGGTACCATCTACTACCAGTTCGGCACATAGCTGGGCACTCCCTTTTAGATTTCAGACATAGTTAAAGAATGCCTTATGAGTGTCCTTGACTAAGGATGCTATTTTAGCTTCATAATTAGCTTTAGAGGATTTTACAAGACTTGAAATTTGCTTGTTCAATCTGTGGAGGGAATTCTTCCTCTGCAGAGGCAGTTGCATTCATGGACATCATATTCTTTCTTTTGTTATACAATCTGTTTATACTAGATATCCACCAAGTTGGCTTTTTTTGGGAGGGTCATGTTATAATCTGGTCAGGTACAGCTGAGACTATACAGTTGCTAAAATGATTATACAGGGCATTTGTGTACATCTCTGCATAGGTATTATTATTGCCTGTGATTGCAAAGTGTATAAAACTTTTTATATCATCACTTGGTAGGCTGTAGTTTGCTTTGGTGAAGTTCCTTAGTTTTTTTTTCTCTGTTGGGCGAGTGGAGTCCAATAGTTATTTTGAATGAGACTGATTTATGGTCCGCCCTTACGAGGGAGGGCATCACACAGGTGGCAGTGCAGTGCCACCCATGTTGGTGAGTAATATGTCAAGGACATTAGAGTCCGTTGTGGGGTGCAGACTATCTATTCCAAAGCATTTGCATTGACAATGTCCAGGAGCCTCTGGGTGGGCATGTTTATGCTCGTATATGTTACCCAGTCAATGGAAGGATAATTGAAATCTCCCATGACTATGGTGTTGGGCTGCATGGCGAGCGACTTCAGTAAGTCCAGGTAGGCATGGTGCTTTTCTTGGCTCATGGAAGGAGACCTATAGCTAGCAATGATGCGGTAGGGTGATTTGCCTATAGTTAATTGTGCATGGAGTAGTTCAAGTTGTACTGTTTGACCAAACTGGAGATGTACTTGGTTTTAATGAAGATGGATAGACCTCCACCTTTGGTTCTTTCACACTCATTCTGAGATCTGAACATGTGGAAGGCATTGTAGCCTTGCACAGCTGAGGTGCTCTCTGTGGTCTTGAACCATGTGTCTGTGACTACACAGAAATCAGCATCTTTCAAGGTGAGGAGTGCTTCCAGGGAGTGCAATTTCATGTTTAGATTTGCAGCATTAAGTAGCAGAGCCGTGAGCTTGTCTCAGATAGATTTTGCTATGTCAGAAATGTTGTCATTTTGATATTGCCTAAAAAAAGGCACTATGATAGAGGCAAGCACCTTAGCCAGTATCCTAAAGCCTAGGGGAGACAATTGAAGACCATCTCTGGCAAATCAGTGTGGCCTTTCGACCATGTCTTCCCAGGCTGACAAATACATGATTTCCCTGGAATGACACAAGATGCTAAGCCATTTGTTGAAGTCAGTCATTTTTTGCTCACTGTGGCATCATCCTTGGTGAAGGTAGAATGCTGCTTAGGGCTAGGGTCATACCTGCCTAGGACACATAATCTGAGAGTTCAGTCATATCTCTTGTCATATAGTCCAGGAAGGTATATCTCAAGTCATTCACCCCAACATGGACTATGACAGAGTCATAACGGTACTTCTTGTTGAGTGAACTGAGTGCATGCATTATCTGATAGATCCTGGCATGTGATAGGCAGCTGACCACGACCTTGTCTAACCTGGTGAGGGGGACATCTGTGTATCTCACTACGAAGTTTCCTATAATGTTTTGTGGTGTTTTGCCTTAGCTGCTTATTTGGTGAGACTGATATGTGTGTTGTTATGTGCAGTGGTTACTATACATGTTGAGGTGTGTGCAAATAATTTGCGCCTAACAGGTCTCTGATCTTTTGGTAGGCTTCTAGTCAGTACCTTTACATATGTGAGTTTATGTGTTGTGTCCTGAATTTGTGTGAGAGGTGAAGCGCATGAGCTTACAACATGTTTGATGTCTTGTTTTTTGTTACATGAGAAGATTGTTTCCAAACTGATAGTGTAATTACATCTCTCATATACAGTATTTGTTTGTTTCAGGACTAAGTGGTTGTCAGTATACATGTAATTACTACATTGCCTCAGGATGCCCAAGTCAATCAGGCTGGCTGGAGAAATGGTGGGAAAGTGACCATCCATAATGGCAGGTTTATACCTTAGTACTGTTGGGGAGTGGGTATGTTAGATAACTTTATAATGTATGAATAACAGAGAGGCTTATTCTGTTGATGGTTTAGGGTGAAAAGCTGTGGCAATGCTGCTCAGTGTGCAGTTGAGTTGCCTGCAGAGCAACAAATGACTTGTGAGGGTTCTCCTGACAGACGTCTAGGGAAACCTTAAGTTTCCAGGCATTTACATCTAAACAAGGCAGTGCTAACCCCCATTGTGCAATGCACAGCTACTCTACTTGTAAATGCAATGCTTAAATACAGGCAAAATTCAACAGTTTTAGGACAAACTACCAATGGGAAAGCCCCAGACTGAGCTTTTCTCCAGCAATTCCAAATTCAGATGGAACCTGAGTTACACACTTCTGCCACAGGGGTGCAGGGAGGCCTGCTTAATGTAAGAAGGCTGGTTTAGACCACAGTGATGCCAAGCAGAAGCAGTCTAGATTCAGCAAGTCTGAATCTACCCTATGCTATATAAGGTAGTAGTACAGAATTTCAAAGTGCAGAAAAAAATGCAGACAGAATCAGCAAAAATGAAGCAACAATTCAAATAAATAAGTTAACAAAGTGTGATACAGGTTTTAAATATATATATTTTTTCAGTTGTTTGTAATAGATGCCTTGGATTTCAGTTCAGGTGCATTCCAGATCTCTGGCAAAAGTCACAAAACTTTGAGTAGCGCTGGTTAGAAATATCATCAAAAATCCCACCAGTTAGGACTTGGGCTGCAATTTTCACACTGTCTTTCTGCCATTAGTCTGTCTACAGATTACTCGTCTACTGCATAGGAAAATATATCTATGCAGCTGAAAAAGAGCAGGTTGGAAGACAGACTGAATGGGGATGTGGAGCAGTTTGCTCAGGATTGCTAGGAGGTGTAAAATTTATTGGAATGGCCACAGAAAAAAGACTGTACTACAGGATCAAGAGAGATTAATTCATAATAATATAAATGCATTGTGATAGTTTATGTGGTAAGCTTGTAAGTAAGGAAGACTGAGACAATAATCCAGATGGAATGATAGGTACTGGAGGAAACCTGATATAGTACAAAAGAGTTGTTTGCTTGGTGTTAAAACTTTTAATATTACCACTAAAATTATAACACAGAGGTAATGATAAGGTGAGGATCTTTACCATGTACTCCAGTGTTGTAGTAGAGGTACACTAAAAACATCTTTATGTCATATATGTACTCTAAATTTACATCAACATACTGTAGATAGTGAAGTGTGATACAGTTAGCAGAATGCCCAAAGCTGAAACCCAGTATTATTTCCATACAGGAACACTGAAATTGTCAACACTCTGTATCCCTCACTCTTATTTTCACAAGGAAATAACACAAGCTTCAGAAATCACAAGAAAGATTAAAACATTGCACTATAAAACAAATTCTAATTTGATCAAATATCTGCAGTAACCATTTGCAGTGGACATATGCAATACTTGAGAAACTACAATTTCTTAGAAATGCAACTTAAAATGTGTGTTGTTATGAAAAATGTCAGAAATATATGTATTTTCTCATAAAAAGAGTTGAAGTTTCTGGAATCCATGGAGAGGTGGTGGATGAAAAGTGGTAGAGAGTTAATGTACAGAAATAAAAAAAGGAAGAAGAAGCATTCTCACAAGAGGGATGAGATAAGCAGCAGAACAACTTAAATTTGTGATACTGCATTACTTATGGAAAACAAAATCCCAGGTGGGCCACAGAAGGCTTATGTGCCATTATTTTTATGCAGCTATATTTCTGTCAATCATTCTGAGCTGCGATGCTGCGATCCCATTTTTTCATCTCTGTTCAAGCATCATGACCGTATGCATTGAGGGATTGTGGTTTAAATAAATGATGCATGTCAGTGTCACAAAAGTATAAGATTGTGCATATACTGTTGATACATAACTTTTCTCAAGATTTTCAACAAACAGTTATAGTAGAGGAGGTCAGTTCAACTGATGAGATGATCTTTGCTCTCCAGGGAATTTGTTTCTCATTTCATTTTCATTTTAAAATAATACGACAAGTATGGCTATGAACATTAAGAGCACAGTATATGTGTGACCATTTTTTAAATCAGTATTCTTACCCTCAGAGGAAGTTATGGTAAAGCTTGCACTGACCTCTGAGCTAACAGCTTCACCACTTGAATGAACACAGTTATAGCACAGCAAAATTGAGGGCACTGTCTTCAGAAATGCAGACAGCAGTCTATGAACAATTTTTTTATTGCTGTCGTCTGAAAAAGACATCAACAGTTTATTCAGTTGTATATGTGAGGGACAATATATTTTTGATTTTCTACAGAATAGTGCTTTGCAAAACCATTAATTCTCATAGAACTTGTCATTTTTATAAACTTGTATAATATACATGTAACAACAGAGGTAAAATATGATATAAAACACTGAAGAGAAAATTGCCATTAACACCTCTGCATATAAACTTATGTTACCTGGAAGCATGCTTATGTATATACTGAGTACTTACACTTAGACTGAATAACTAAAGACAAAGTAGAGCCATGTTTTCCATTTTCTTTTCAACAAAGGAAAGGACATAAGTACCTTTGTAATACTCAGAAGTACTGTAGCAGCAATGCTTGCATACAATATTATCATTATTATTGTAAAACTGGGAAAAGAGCAATGCAATTGCTTCTTGGTAGTACAACAGTGTTTTATAAGACTCAGCTTTGCACCCACAGTGCTACAGCATGTAGAGTTATTTCATAAACTGATCTTGCACTTTATGTATGTTCAAGGTCATAGAAATATTGCCACTGAGATGTTTTCATATTCTGAAGAAAACATAAATGCATTCACAACTAACCCAAAAACACTTCAGTTAAATTGATTATCCACGAAATAGCTGACATTAATGTTAAGATTACTAAAACTGTGTGAATTTTGAAATGGTGACGTATATGTTTTTCTTAAATGAGGAATGGAATCACAATGCTCTCAGGATCTAGAAAATTTGCAAGGTTTTTGTTCTTGTATACAGCTCAGCAAGCTCCTGCCTGATGCCCTGCAGAGTTCTACAGCAGCAGAGAGAAAAAAGAGAGACTTTGGAGTGATTAAGTATCCTTTTTCTGTATTTTCTTGCTGCCTTTAGCTAATTCCGCCTAAAATGCCGATTTTCTAGAGTTTCTGTGATTTAAAAAGTTTGTTTCAGCTACATATTATACTTATTTTACTGCCTGCACTTTAACAAAGTCATTTTTGTGTTTAAATTACCTGTTTAACTGTTGTAGGCTACAGACTCATGCGATAGCCATTTTTGTGCATTTAAAGTGGTTTTTTTTATTGTATCTGCTTTATTTTCTGAAAAAAAACAAAAAAAAAAAACTTGTTTTCCCACCTTTCTAAGCTAGTTTAGTCCAGTTTTCAGGTTAGTGCTGAATTCAGGGCTGTGTTACAGGTTTCTGTGTTTGGCCATACCTTACTTGGATAGAAGGAAGTTTCTCTGTTCACTGTGAGAGAGGGAGCTTTGAGCAGCTTATCTGTCCATGGAGGAGTGGTTTTGGCCCAGAACTTAGTAGTTTATTGACCATTTTGGGCTAATTTCTATCTCTTTCATGTACCTGCTATAAAACCCGCATTTGCAAGGTTTTTGTGCTAGCATACAGCTCAGAAAGCTCCTGCCTGGTGCCCTGCAGAGTTTTACAGCAGCAGAGAGACAAAAGAGAGACTTTGGAGTGATTAACTATCATTTTCCTGCATTTTCTTGCTGCCTTTAGCTAATTCTGCCTAAAATACCGATTTTCTAGAGTTTCTGTGATTTAAAAAGTTTGTTTCAGCTACATATTATACTTATTTTACTGCCTGCACTTTAACAAAGTCATTTTTGTGTTTAAATTACCTGTTTAACTGTTTTAGGCTACACACTCATGCGATAGCCATTTTTGTGCATTTAAAGGGTTTTTTTTATTGTATCTGCTTTATTTTCTGAAAAAAACAAAAAAAAAAACTTGTTTTCCCGCCTTTCTAAGCTAGTTTAGTCCAGTTTTCAGGTTAGTGCTGAATTCAGGGCTGTGTTACAAGTCTTTGTGTTTGGCCATACCTTACTTGGATAGAAGGAAGTTTCTCTGTTCACTGTGAGAGAGGGAGCTTTGAGCAGCTTATCTGTCCATGGAGGAGTGGTTTCGGCCCAGAACTTAGTAGTTTATTGACCATTTTGGGCTAATTTCTATCTCTTTCATTTACCTGCTATAAAACCCACATTTGCAAGGTTTTTGTGCTAGCATGCAGCTCAGAAAGCTCATGCCTCATGCCCTGCAGAGTTCTACAGCAGCAGGGCTGTGTTACAAGTTTCTGTGTCTGCCCATACCTTACTTGGATAGAAGGAAGTTTCTCTGTTCACTGTAAGAGAGGGAGCTTTGAGCAGCCTATCTGTCCCTGGAGGTGTGGTTTCAGCCGAGAAATTAGTAGTTTATTGGCCATTTTGGGTTAATTTCTATCTCTTTCATTTCCCTGCTATAAAAACCCACATTTGTGTGGTTTTGCATGCCGGGCAGCGCCAGTTAGCTAGGGTATAACTATTCCCGGCTCCACAAAGTCTACTCTTCAATTTTTCCCTTGGAACTAGACAAACTTTCAACTTAAGCACTCAAGTCATTCACTTCTCATCCCGGCACTTGCCCAAAACTCATAGCAAGCACTAATAAATCTTAGCACTAGACCCCCCCCCCATACTGTAGAGAAGGACAAGGCTATCTATTCATCCTTACCAGCCAATCAGTAAAACAGTTCACTGTACCTATCCAGGCATGTCCAAAGGGCAGTTTCAGGTGTACTCTCCAGTCCAACTGGTGGAGCTGGGCATTTTGAGGCAATGTTACAATTGCCTCATGTACACAGACAACCCTCTCCTCCTTCCACCAAACACTAATACATGCAAGAGATGCAATTATACAGCCAAACTGGAGGCTAAGCTCAACCCAAGACTGGACCAGGCAGTCAAGAGGAGAAGGGAATTACTTGCATCACACCATCCGTCTCACACAGACCTATGAAACCAGCACTGGCAAAAAACACACATAAATACACAAAAACATACTCGGAGACTCTAAATAAAAATCTGCAAAAGCAATAGAGACCTCCAAAGCAGACATCCAAGCAACCTCCACCCCCCCAACACAAACCATGAAACACATACTTCGCAACACCAGTGTGCCACACAATCACAGCCCTTAAGGCAAAATAACATACCCAACACACTAGTAATAGGTGACTCTATAGTCAGGCACACTGATGTCCAACTCACTAGGCTGAACAAGGAGAAGGTTACTATTAGTTGCCTCTCAGGTGCCATGATCCGTCACATAACACAAGCACTCAGGTCACTCCAGAACAAGTACAAATATGACTCTGTCATTGTCCATGTTGGTGTGAATGACCTGAGCCATACCTCCCTGGATTACATGAAAAGAGATATGGAGGAGCTATCTGATCATGTAGCCCAGGCCGGTATGACGCTGACCCTGAGAAGCATCCTGCCCTCACCAAGAATGACACCACGGTATAGAGAAAAAATGATCAATTTCAACAATTAGCTAAGCTTCTGGCGTCATTCAAAGGGGATCCAGTGTCTGTCAGTCTGGGATGACATGCTCGACAAGCCACGCTGCTTTGCTAGAGATGGCTTGCACCTGTCACCCTTAGGCTTTGAATACTGGCCAAGGCTCTTGCCACCCTCATAGTGCCTTTTTTAGATAAGGCTCAAACGACAAACTCACTGCCATAAATAGCACAAGTAACCAAAAACGGAGGGTGATGCTACTCAATGCCAAAAGTCTAAACCTCAAAATGCACGCACTCAAGGCACTCCTCAGTATGGAGAAAATCGATATATGTGCAGTAACAGAAACCTGATTTAAGGCTCCAGAGAGCACCCCAGCACTACCAGGCTACAACTCATACCATACATTTCAGCCACAAAACCCGGACCGAAATACAAAAGGTGGGGGGAGTATCCATATTCATCAAGGATACCCACACCTCCAGGTTAGTGGCACAGCACGATGCTTCAGAGATCATCCACGTGCAAATAACAATGGACAAAACTGCTATTCAAATTATAACTTGCTAAAGATCAACCACCATGTCCCAGGACCCCTACTCCGCATTCCTGGGAACACTGGGAAACATAAAAGTCCTACCAAACACCCTGATATTGGGTGATTTTAATTACCCAAACATTAACTGGGAGAGCTACTCAAGTACGAACTCCCTTGCCCAACATTTCCTAGAATTTATAAAGTCAAATGCCTTGGATCAACTGGTCAACACCCCCACCAGAGGTGACAACATATTGGACCTGGTTATCACGAACATGGGTGACCTGTGTTCCACACTGGAGGTCAACCCCTCGCTGTTTAGATCTGACCATAAACTAATCACTCTGGATATCCACATTCCGGCAACACCCCCAGTCAAAGAAACTACCATGAAAAACTTTTCAAAAGCAAACTTCACATTACTTAAGACCGAGGTGGGAAGTTTCAAAGCCCCCATGCTAAAGGATAACACTGTCCAAGCTGCAAAATCCTTTACTAATGCAGTCTACATGTGCCTACAAGAATGCATGGCTCGTGCTATCCCAAACAAAACCAAGATTCACTCCTCCAAGAAAAGGAGACCAGTCTGGTGGACCCCTGCCACAAACAAGCTATACAATAGAAGGAGGAAACTAGTACAGAAAAGAGTAAAATCCCAAAAAGGGAAGACATCCCTGATCAGTATCAGCAAGAAACTATGTTCCCTCATAAAATCATCCAAGGCTAGCTTCGAAAGAAAAATTGCCATGGACTCCAAAGATAACCACAAGGCATTCTTTAGCTATGTCAAGAATCTAAGTGGCAATTCTCAGATCTGCTCGGAGTTAGTGCAGAATGGCACAAAATGCACTGAACTGACTGATATAGCCAACATCCTGGCAGACAAGTTCAGTGCAAACTTCACCCCCCTCTCACCCCCAAAAGGGATCATAACTATACCAGAAGAATGTAGTGCCCCTGAAATCACAGGCACTCAAGTTAAAACAGTCCTCTCCAAAGCCAAAAACACAGCATCAATGGGACTGGACGGTGTCCCGGGCTGCTTCTTACATGAGCTCAAAGATAACCCCTCACCTAAACACACTGTTTAAACTCACCCTCTCCACAGGCTACATGCCTACAGAGTGGCGCCACAACAGACCCTGGGAACTATCGCCCTATAAGCCTGACTAGCTTGGTCTGCAAAGCTATGGAGCGCATCATCAAGGATCTCATTAACAGAGACATTGGAAACCTACAAACACTGGACCCTACTCAATTCGGCTTTGTTAAGGGCAGATCATGCCTCCTAAACCTGGTGGACTTCTTTGAGACAGTTATCAAGGCTATAGACAAGGGAAAAGTGGTCCACACAGCCTACCTAGACCTCGCAAAGGCCTTCAACATCATTCCCCACTCAGGTATTATAGACAAGCTCACCAGCCTGAACATAAACCCCTACATCATGAGATGGGTTGCCAACTGGCTCACAGACAGAACCCACATGCTAAGAGTTGCAGGAGCTAGGTCTGACTCTAAACTGGTTACAAGTGGCATTCCCCAGGGCTCAGTCCTATGACCCCTCCTGTTCGGCATATACTTCTCAGAGGTACAGGCAAGCACAGGAGGACTATGGCTGACCAAGTTTGCAGACGACTGCAAACTAGGGGCTATCATTGACTCTCCGGCTGACACAGACATCCTCCAAAAGGGTCTCACTGAGATAGATACCTGGTGTCAAAGCCATGGCCTCAAGCTAAATGCCAAAAAGTGCATAGTTATCCCCTTTGGAAAAAACAAAGTACCCACAAACTACCACATATGTGGTAGCCCCTTAAATACAGAAGACGAAATAAGGGATCTGGGGACCCAAGTAGATAGTAACCTCTCCTTTGATAATCACATTGCCAAAGTGGTTAGAAAATCCTTCTATGTGGCCCACCTAATCACAAAAGAGTTTGCATCCAGATCGGAAGAGGTCATTGGGCCCCTCTACGCATCATTCATCAGAGCCATCATAAAGTACAATGCCCGATTTAGGATGTACCTTACAAGACACCTGCAACAACTGGAAAGACCACAGAAGTTCCTCACCAAGAGGATCACTGGCCTCAAGCAGATGCCCTATGCAGCTCGACTGAAGAAACTCTAGCTGTACTCGGTTGCATACCACCTACTCAGAGGTGATCTCTGCCTGACATACATGGCTATGTCCAACCCAGAATTGATGGACATGCTCTACCGAAAGAAAGCCATATCCCCACAAGCCACATGCTCCAGGGATCTAAACCTCACCACAACGATAAATAGGACATGCTGGAGGGATAGATTCCTGTCCCAGAGACTTCCCATGCTCTGAAACAAGATTCCAATCTACATTAGGCAGAGCTCTTTGCTAACCCTCTTCAAGAGAATCCTTGACAAGTGGATGGGAAACAGAAAGTTTACCCCAGGGATCACTTCAATGGCTCTGCTGGACAGAGGCACAGGGAACTAATCTAAGGGGGCGGCGAAAGCCAACACATTCCGGCTAGGCTTATAAATGCAATCGGGCAGATAGCCTAGTACCTACCTATGAACCTATAATAACAAAACTATAAAGTGTGTTTTTACTTTGTCTTGGATAGCTATAACAGTTTTGAAAACCTTTGACCGATCAGTGTTGTTTAGCATAATTGTCAGTTTATATTCTCTTACTTATCTGTCTTGCAGTTAAAGTATATGAAATAAAGTGAATATTGAGTGGTTATGAATACCCCATTTAACACTTCATGTGGCTACAGGACACAGGAATGTAACATTTGATGACTTCATGTTTTTTCCTTTTTATTTTGTCAGTAAAATCTGTTTCAAAGGTTACTTACCTAGTATATTTTTATTTGCTCAATTTATAATGTTCAGACGATAAGTATGATGAAAAACTATAATGCACTTTGTATATGTGTCTATAGAAGAGGAATCCTAGTCAAAGATTATTTTGAAGAGGGGCACATTATATTTAAAGCTTGCGTAATTATTAATATACTCAAGTCTTAACACAATCATCAGATAGGCGATTGTATATGCTAATTCTGAAAAGAAGGTCGGGGCTAGCTGCCAGAGTAGATAGATATTCATTTAGTTTAGTTAGATTTTCAGAGGAATATGTACCACATTACAAAGCTAATCATTTAACAGAGTTAAATTTCATGGGCTTATTGTTACACCTTACTTCCAACAGTCCTTTGAGATAGGAAAAAAGATAAGCTTATAATCGTCCATGAAAAGTTTTTGCAGACTGCACACCAAGAATTTGTTATAATATTATTGCATCTACTTCCTGGTAAATGACGTCAGTTTCCACAACAGCTGTATTTTGTCATAAAATACAGCTGTGGTGGAAACTGACGTCATTTACCACAGCTGTATTTTATGACAAAATACAGCTGTGGTGGAAACTGACGTCATTTACCACACACAAGCTGTATTTTGTCATAAAATACAGCTGTGTGTGGTAAATGACGTCAGTTTCCACCACAGCTGTATTATGTCATAAAATCTTCCTTATCTGTTAAGATTTCTGAGTTGCCCAAGATGAACTCAATGCCTGCAATATCTGTAATGATGTCCTTCAAGGATGCATCTGCAGTCCTTACAAATGGGTTGTCCTGTCCTCAGGCAGCCCTTCGGTCGGCCGGATTCCAAAGTCTGGGTCTGGCCTCGGCTGATGTCGCACTTCACCCAACGTTATAGCTGCAGTTCAGCGGGTATAAAGGCATCAGCCGACGCCATTTTCCTCAGTCTTTCTTGCCACGTGGCGCCCGAAGCAGAAGCTGTTCGCAAGTGCCGGTCGGTCAGAACCAGAGATTACTACTACCGAAGACTTCTAAAAAGCTAAGTACCCCGTTGGGGACTCTTTCTTGCCTCAGCCGATGTCAGAAAAAGTGAATAACTGTTTAACTTGTGGGAAACAAATACCTCATAAAGATTTCCACTCTTACAGCCTACCTTGTTTAGGCCCAGACCACGACGTAGCAGCTTGTCTAGCCTGTGCTTCTTTCAACCGACGGACGCTTAGACGTCGGTCGGAATTTGCTGAGGAGTTTTTCGGCTCCGCTTTTGCTTGCAATATGCCGTCGGAAACTCCGACTTCACAATTAACAAAAAAGCGCAAGGAAAAGGACCGACACTCGCGGTCCACGGTTTCGGCCGAAACCGCGGTTAAGTCAACCGCGAGTGTCTCGGTTTCAGCTGAAACCGAGTCCACGGTTCTTCCTTCGGCCGAAAGCTTGCCTCCTACCGAGGCCTCATCCAGCATGGCTGAATCTGCTACTGAAATCCCACCTGCCCTTGCAGGTTCACAGGATTTATCGGATACTATACCTTTAGATATATCTACTCCTGCACGTGGAGCTGCTAGGCCCCCTGCATCCATGTCGATTAAGGCTTTTGCCAGGGCTAAAGCAGCAAAATCTACCAAAACTGTGCCTGCTAAGACCCCCTCTCACAGGCCTAGCTCTAGTTCTCAAATGCTTAGTCTAGCAGAGGATCTCATTTCTTTGATCCGGGGATCCCAACCTCACCCTGACAGGGCCTCTCACCCACCTCCAGAGAAGAGGCCTAGAGCAGAGCCTCCTGAGCCAGTTTCTTCAGATTACTCCTCTGATGATTCAGATAATACAAACCCTCCAGAGGGCCCTTATTCTCCTTATGAGGACTCTGATGCAGAAGACTCCATTCCTTCTGCCTCTCCGCCTGAGGAATTTTCTTTTGGGGAAACCTTGCATGCTATGAGGGAACAATTTCAATGGCAGGGCCAGGATTTTTCAGACTCTAGGAAAAGGCTTAGGACCTTTTTGCATTTGCCACAGCATAGGCCTTTAGCCATTCCTCCAGTACTCTCTGTTGTGGATGATGCATTTAATGATGCTTGTACTGCTCCTGATTCTCTTCCTCCGGCCCCTGCTAAGCCCAACAGGTACTACAGGGTTCCGGACACACATTATCATTTGTATAAGGCTCCTTTTGCAGATCCTGAAACTATCTCCCAGGGACCCAAGGCTGTAGCAGCTACCTCTGCCAAAAACCCCCTCTGAAAGGGAATCTAGGGCCTTAGAGATGGGGTAAAAAGTTTACACTTCTGGTACTCTTTCGCGTAGGGCCTTAAACTGTGAATTGCACAGGAGTCAGGATGAGGAATTTATGTTAGATCAGTTAAGTAAAAACTGTCCTCGCCTGAACCATTTGACAAAAATCTGTTCAGGAAATGGTACATAGCATTCAGCAGGTCAGTAATCATTCTTTAAAATGCGGCTATGATGCACTGGAGGCTTCCTTTAGATCAGCTATGACTGGTACAGTGATCAGAAGGCATGCATGGTTAAAAGAGCAGTCCTTACCAGACCATGTTAAATCAAAGCTCCTAGATGCTCCCATGGATAAGCTCAATTTGTTTGGCTCCCCTGCACAGCAGGTGCTGAAGAAGGTGGAAGAGAAAGCAAAATCTGTCCAGACAGTCAAGGATTTCTTACAGGTCCAGCCCCCAAGGTTTAGTAGGAACTGGCCTTCCAAGAATTGGTCCTTACCAGACACCTCCAGAGCTCAGAGAGGCAGGAATAGGCGCCCAAGAGGCAGGGGTCAATCCAGAGGTGCCTACAGGGGACGTCAGTGGCAGCCTAACAACCAGCGAAGTACTGCCACAGATCCAACCACCACCACTTCCACAGGACAATCACAGTGACTTGGCTCTGAGACCGCCTACCAGGGAACAACTAGAAGCACCCTTAGGCGGAAAACTAGCCTTATTTTCAGTAAACTGGCATCACATCACAGGAGACAAATGGATTTTACAGACAATAGACCAAGGTTACAGGTTTCACTTCCATACTCTACCAAGGAAGAGAGGAATGCCAAACCTACCTCCAAATCAGAAGACAAAAGCTCTAGAACAAATACACCACTTAGTAAGGATGAGAGCTATAGAGAGGGTACCGTCTATGGAACAAGGGCAAGGATTTTACTCCAGACTTTTCCTGGTGCCAAGAAAAGAAAACCAATGGAGACCTATTCTCGACCTGTCCGCTCTAAACACATATCTCATTGTTCCAAAATTCAAAATGCTGACCCTACAGCAACTTCTTCCCATGCTGGGCAAGGAGTCTTGGCTGGTAACTCTAGATCTCAAGGAGGCATACCTGCACGTCCCCATACGACCAAATTGCAGAAGATACCTCAGATTTCTTGCAGGATCAGAGCATTATCAATTCTCAGCATTGCCCTTTGGCTTATCTACTGCACCCAGAGTATTCATGAAATGCCTGGCATCAGTAATTGCTCATTGTAGGCTTCAGGGAATTCAAATTTACCCTTACCTGGATGACTGCCTGTTACAAGCGGACAACAAAAACAAATTAGAAAAAGATTTGAAAAAGGTCATTCATCTACTGCAAGCCCTGGGATACACAGTCAATATAAAAAAGTCAAGACTGATACCATCCCAAAGGATAACTTTCTTGGGTGCAGAGCTGGACACATCAAATCAAATGGCATCCCTCACAGCAGAAAAACAGAAGCACCTTCCTCTCTATTTCATGGCATTAGCAAAGCAGAACCAGCTAACAGCAAGGAAAGTCCTGCAAGCCCTGGGTTACATGGCATCCTGCATAATATTGATTCCACATGCCAGACTACATATGAGAAAGTTACAATGGTACCTAAGGAATTTATGGTCTCAGCACAAGCACAGCCTAGAAACCCAAATTGTAATAATTCCATGCCTGAAGCAAGAATTCCAATGGTGGGCTCAGGCATGTCAATCGAACAAAGGGCTACCCTTCCACAGCACTCAACCAAGCCAGATTATCACAACGGACATCTCAGACCTCAGTTGGGGGGCACACATGCTGGACAAGTGCATACAAGGCTTATGGACTCAAGACCAGCTGAACCTACACATAAATCAAAAGGAGATGCTGGCAGTAAAACTGGCAATTCAGACATTCAGACCATTTCTTCGACAGGGTCAATTGCTGATAAGGACGGACAACACCACAGTTATGTGGTACATCAACAAACAAGGAGGCACACATTCATACCCTCTATGCCGGATGGCAATGGACCTCTGGAATGTGGCCCTGAGCTTCAACATTCAGTTACAAGCAATATTTGTACCAGGAAAAGAAAATATACTAGCAGACATCCTAAGCAGAACTACCACGGATGCCCACGAATGGATGTTACATCCAGACATCTTCAAATCCATTACAGAGAAATGGGGACTACCAGAAATAGACTTATTCGCATCCCCACACAACCACCAATTGAAAAAATTCTGCACGAGGGCATACCACCCACTTGCTTGGAAGGTGGACTCCCTATCTTTCAGTTGGAAAAACCTGACAGCATATGCATTCCCACCTCTTCCTTTGATGCACAAGGTGCTATTGAAGATCAAAGAAGACCATCCAAGGATCATCCTGATAGCTCCAGACTGGCCGAGGCAGCATTGGTACCCATTACTGAGGAGCATGTCTCGGGAACAAAGATGGCCTCTGCCCCTAGTTCCCTTACTGTTAACACAGAACAACTTCAAAACCCTGCATTCAAACCTGAAAACACTGCAGCTGGCTGCCTGGAACATTGCATAAGGCAAAATAACCCAGATTTATCTCAAAGGGTTAAAGACATTATCTTGGAGGCTCGCAGACCCTCAACAAGAAAAACTTATTCAGCAAAATGGAAAAGATATCTCATTTGGAGTGCAACAAAAGGAGTAGATGCATCATTGGCAAACATAGCTAACATCCTGGAATATTTAGCAGAGCTTTTCCACAATGGTCTGTCTTACTCCTCCATTAAGATTCATGCATCAGCAATTTCAGCAGAATACAACATGGATCCTCCAGTCTTTTCTCAACCTCTACTCAGACAGTTTCTCAGAGGAATTAAAAATGTAAAACCATCAAGGAAACCACCATTGCCTACATGGGACTTGAACTTTGTGTTAGAAAAGTTAACACTCCCCCTTTTGAACCAGCAGCAACAGCAGAATTACAGTACTTATCTTGGAAGACTGCATTCCTGCTTGCAATCACTTCAGCTAGAAGGGCTTCTGAATTACAGGCATTAATGGCAGTACAGCCCTTCCTTATCTTCCATCAGGATAGAGTGTCCATGAGAACTAATCCTACCTTTATGCCAAAAGTGGTCTCCAGAGTATCTTTAAACCAAGCAATACACCTACCAACATTCTTCCCCAATCCGCAGAACAGGGGGGAAAGATTGCTGCATACCTTGGATGTACACAGACAATTGCACTACTACCTGGACAGAACCAAGAACTATAGAAAAACTGACCAGCTTCTGGTAGCATATGCCACAGGAATGGAAGGAAAAGCAATTTCAAAACAAACAATCTCAAAATGGATAGGAAATTGCATTAGATTTTGTTACTCTTTTCATGGAAAGGCAACTCCAGAAAACATCAGACCTCATTCCACAAGGGCTACAGCCACTACTACAGCTTTCTTACGAGGAGTGGCTACCAAAGACATTTTAGAGGCTGCTACTTGGAGCTACGTGCATACATTTGCCAAGCATTATAATCTGCCTTTATACTCCAGATCCCGAGCAGGTTTTGCCACTGCTGTTTTGCAAGGGATCTTAACTACACCATAAACTCTTAGTGCCTCCTCGCCCAGTTTGGCTATGGTATTCTACCCATTTGTAAGGACTGCAGATGCATCCTTGAAGGACATAGTACAGTTTTGTACCTACCATAAATGTAGATGTCCGAGAGGTATGCATCTGCACTCAGGATTACCCACCCTCCTTCCCCTCTGTGGTACTCCTAGGGTATTTGCCCATCTTGTAGCTAGCTGGGGGAATCTATTATGGTGTATTTGTTTGTATATATGTATATACATGTTTATTTCTATTTGCTCTCTATTGTTTGGAAACATTTGCATTTATCCAAATTTAGCCTTCCTAGAGGGCACCTGGCATCTGGGGCAAGAAACACTGAGGAAAATGACATCGGCTGATGCCTTTATACCTGCTGAACTGCAGCTATGACGTCGGGTGAAGTGCGACATCAGCCGAGGCCAGACCCAGACTTTGGAATCCGGCCGACCGAAGGGCTGCCTGAGGACAGGACAACCCATTTGTAAGGACTGCAGATGCATACCTCTCGGACATCTACATTTATGGTAGGTACAAAACTGTACTTTTCACCAATTGCTTGCTGTAGGTAAGATGGTTAAGGTTCCACAGGAGCGGTCACACCATGCATCTAACTCATTTCTGCTTGTTGTTCACAGATTTTCACTAGGATTGATTCCAATATCCCTGACCACTCATAAACAGTACGCTGTCTGTCCACTTGTGATCTTGTGGTATGTCCAGTGCTGTCTAAGCGGAGATTGCAAACTAAAAGTAGCATTTAATATAGCTAGATCTCCTTTAAAAGTATGGCAAAGCATTACAAAATGAAGCTATTCACCTGATACAATGTTATACTTTTCTAACTATGTCATTTTAAGCTATACAATACAGTTATAATGGCAGAATGGAATAAATGTAGAAATATAAATAAGTATTTGTAAGTAGCAGTCACACAAGACAAGTACCAGACAAATACCACACAAGACGAGTACCAGTAAGAGTGAAAGGGAAGGTCTACAAGAGGGTAATGAGACCAGCTATGTTATATGGGTTGGAGACAGTGGCAGTGACAAAAAGGTAGGAGTCAGAGCTGGAAGTGGCAGAGTTAAAAATGTTAAGATTTGCACTGGGTGTGACGAGGGTGAACAGGATTAGGAATAAGTATATTAGAGGGTCAGCCCAGGTTGGAAGGTTTGGAGACAAAACCAGATAGGCAAGATTACGTAGGTTTGGATGTGTGCTGAGGAGGGATGCAGAGTATATTGGGAAAAAGATGCTAAGGATGAAGCTGCCAGGTAACAGGAAAAGAGGAAGGCCTAAGATAAGGTTTATGGATGTGGTGAGAGAGGACATGCAGGTGGTTGATGTGAAAGAGCAAGATGCAGAGGACAGGAAGAAATGGAAACAGATGATTTGCTGTGGTGACCCCTAACAGGAGCAGCTGAAAGAAGAAGAAGTCACACAAGAACCTTTTTTATATTAATCTTTATATATAAAAAACAGTTCAATAAAGTGTAGTTTAAAAACTTGGAATTGTGATTATTTTAAAAGGAAGACAACTATGTAATTACTAGAGGCAAATGCTGAGAGAGGATTGTTTAAGTTACAGGGAGGTGGTGAAACAGGTACAAGAAGCCTGTTTATGTAAATGTTTTAGTAGACTTTGTCTTAATAAGATGCATTTAAAATGTTACAAATTTAGGAGGAAGTGAATTACATATCTTGGATCCTGTGGTACAGAAGTCTTGGGTGGTGGTGATTTTTTGGCTTGGGCAGTAGTACTGCATTGTTGGAGTGAGAGTAATGTTGATATGGTGATTTCTTTCATGGCTAGTCTTTGGCTAAGAGTTGGATCGGTATCACTGTAGAAGGTTTTGTGAATTACATTAAGTAACTGGAGGTCTAAATGTTCTTTTACAGGGATTTTTTTGGCTCATTCTTCAGTTGTGCAGTGGAGTGCTGCTTTATGTGAAAGCAGTGTAAAGCAACATATTTTGTTTAATGATGCCTAGAGGTCTGTAAGATTCTTCTCGAACACCTAGTCTAGCATAGGCAAAGCATACTCCAATTAGGATTACCTTCGCAGTAGCCCTCCTACTCTTTCATCTGAAAAAATGGGAAATTTGGGGACAGCCATATAAGGTAGAGTTGATTTTACATTTAACATTGGTATGTGAGTATAACTATATTTACGGTTAAGTGCAGAGTGACAGCAAGGTATTTAAATGACTATATCCACTATATGAACTGGTAATTACATGAGATTGCCTAAGAAACTGCTAGAAGCTTACTAATTTTTTCAAAGTGCTTTAGTTTGGTTTTCATACCATATGGGTTAGTTGTTTCATTGACAACTATAAATCTAACTTAAGAAGAGTATATGTTCTGAGTGATTGTTTTGTATCTGGCAGATGAACAAAATAAGATTACATCCTTAGCGCACAATATGAGACTGCCATTTCTGAAATCTCAGGGCAGGATATGAATAAATATACTGAAAAGTAATGGTGTTAGGATTATTTGGGTGATTTTGAGAAGGAGGTATTTGGTTTCTACTACAAAAGTTTTGATGACTGTATGGTTGAGGTGAAAAATACTGGTTGGGAAAAGAAGTTTAACAGCTATGTGTGTGGTTTACTAAGTCAGATGCTTATGTGAAGTTAACAGAAAGGGCCCAGTTAACTTAGTTTTCTGCATTACTGAAACTTGTCAGATATGGAGAGTAGAGCAGTTGGGGAACTTCTGTATTTTGTAAAGCTATGCTGGTGGAAAGAATATATTGTACTTTAGTAGATGTAATTTGTGAGTTGCTTGTATCTGACTTTCTCTAGTTTTTCACCTAGATAGGGATGTGGTGAAATTGGTCAAAAAACTGAAGCACCGGAGGTTTTCTTATATTTGGGAATATAAATGACACTTTAATTTTTCCAGCCTTCATGGAATGTTTGTTGAGTAAGGGAAAACATGAATAGATATCATAAGTGGGAAAACAGTTTTAGGGATAGGTGTAATAAACTGTGACTATTGTAAGGATATTCTGAGGAAGGTAGAGGTCATCAATGAGCAGCACAGGGCCCTATTTATTTGTATTAGATGATGTGGATATGATTTTGTAGGCATATGATGATCTTCCTAGCAACAAACAAGGATTCTTCCTTTACATGTGATTATGATCTCACTAGAATGTGCTGCATACTGGACAACTGTGATACCTGTGTTGTAGGATCACTACACCCTCAGCATAAATGCTACCCACTATACTTTGCAGAGTGCAATGTACTAACCTTCTGTGATTTCCTGCTTTTGTGCTGAGTCACTGAAGCTTTGTTCCTCGGTTCATAGGTACTTACTAGGCTATTGATCTGTGAGGAACTTTAGAAACATAGTCATACATTGTCGTGAAGTTTTGAGCCCTTATATTCTAAGTTAGAATAACCCATAGATGAAGAGCATGTAAATGTAGCCCCTACCCATGAGAGACAGATGTGCTAATCCAGGGGTGATTTTTCTTAATGTGGAGAGTAAGACAATTCATAAGAAGCGGTGTTCTCAGTGATACTCATCTGTACCTCCAATATGTTCTGTTTTGTTGCAAAAGAGATTGAGATCTCTTCAGTGAGTGTTTATAGTCCCATTGGACTTATAAATATGCAGTAGGCCTAGTGGGATCGGATGTGATGATGCTCTGTAATCAAAGCAGAGAGCATACCTAAGCAGTCTGTATGACACTAAAAAGAGTGACAAGATTTTGGCATGAGTTATATAGTTTTTATGATTTAGACCCTTGATTTTCTTAGCAAAAAAGAGTTGTGGGCATTTAAGTTGTATCAAATGTTTGGAGAGGTACATACCAAGGGGAGCATTATACTCAATGATCAGCCAGATGAATGCAGAATGCAGCTGAATGATCACACCTGGATCTGAATGCCATACCATTGGTTATAAGCTGTGTAATGAAAAAGGAGTTTCTTACAACAGTGGGTACAATGTGATTGAAGAACAGTTCATTGTCTGCATAGGTTTCCAGGTCCCTAACTACCCGATACATTTTTATATATGTGTTGTAACTGTAATATTTACAAAGGGCTTCTTGCTTACTGAAAGATACTATTATGCATTTCTTGATATTTAGTTTTAGTCCATGGTTTTAACACCAGCTATTTACTTGGAAAAGGTCCTCTTAGAAGACCCTGGTGTCCTCTGGAGAGATTATATCACCAAATTTACAGTCATTTGAAAACTTGGTCAGTCGTTAACCTTTAACAGTAGCTTTGAGCTCTGAGTAGTAAATGTCAATGAGAAGGTCCCCAAAGACTGAACCTTGTGGTACACCACTAGTGACAAAAATGTATTTCCTATTGCCTCCTTATTAAGGCTTTGAATCCTGTACCTTCAGTTTTTAGCTGTATTAACTGTCTACATGTAGTATCTGAGTGGATTTTTCTGTTTCATATATATCTCCTGCTCTTAATTTGCAAGGAATAATTTAATAGCAATTAATGCTACGCATATGCAGATGTGTTTCTGATATGGTTGTTCTGCAGTCTCTGGTTAGTGTTTTGACTTCAGTCTAATGAGCACCTGCTGTTTCCCTTATTTACCATTTCTGCATTGAAAACAAACAGAAGAAGAACAGAACAAGAATAACGCAGAACAAACATGGCAAATGCAATCTGAACAGGCAGGTGACATATAAACAAGATTTAATCACGTCATGTGATATGTAGTAACTCACAGTTACGTGGAGGCAAGGTTTTGTTCCCTCATCTCTCTCATCTGTCTCTACATATATTAATATTGTCCAGCAGTTTGGATTCTAGGTAATCTAATAAGATAAATTGATGATAAAATTATATTAAGAATCTGACCAATCAAACCAAAGTAAAAGGTATGTTAACTTCTTGTTAATATTTTAAACTATCTTGTTGAAAAACGTAAGAAACAACCTTCACAACAGAAATTACTTCTAACGTTGAAATATTTCTACCATTATGTTTCAAGATTCTTTTGTGCCACTACAAGGGGGTCTTTAGCCAAGCTCTGAATGTTTGCCAAGAAGAGCACCCGAAGCATCAGTCTTACAAGAGAAGAATTGTAGTTACATTTGCACTGTTGTTTGCTGAAAAATGTATAGTGTTTAATGAATGGCTGCAACTGTATAAATTCTAAGTGGAATATTATTCTTGTAGCATGTTTAACTACAGAATCAATTCAAAGTCACATATTCAGTTAATTAAAAAGAAACTGTGTTAACATCTACGCACGATTCATATGCTTCAGTTGAGGCATAAAAGGCCTTTAAAAAACATTCCACTAAATCTAGAAGTTCTTCTTAGGTCAGTTTGCTTTAAGTTGACAAGCTTTTATTCCTCACAGCCTCTGTTCCTCAGGCTTGCTTCAGAAATTTCCAATCCTTGCCTTAGGCACTGACATCCAAGGCAAAACAAGGTGCCTGTAGCATAGTAATGCAACTGAATGATTTTCAGACTGTTCAAAGTGCAGACTGGTATAGAGCTGGCAGCTGTATTTTTCAGCAAACATGTCTGCACTAATTATGAAAAATATTCTTTATTATTTTAATTATGGAATTTAGTAATCAGCATTTCTTTATGTTCAGTAGGCTCTTTTCAGTAGGAGTATGGGCTAAAACTGTAGAATGAATGCTAATGTGTTGTGAACTGTAGTCATTCTTTTATCTAATAAGTTATTAAAACAAAAGAAAATGCTCAGGGGAAGATATACCTTTTTACTGTACAGGTACAGATAAGATAAAAAAATGACCAAACATCTGAAAAACCTGAGATCTTTGCCTGCAGTTAATACATTGTTTCATGGAATATTTTCATTGTAGCAGCACATATACACATACAGAAAAACATCTAAGTATTGGTTATCACTAATTATCTTCATAAGAACTCATATATGACATTCAAATTCAGCAATGTCTCTTTCTTTCCGTGATCTATGGGCAATAATGCCCACATAGCATATTAACTAATTTTTCCTGTCAGAAGTATAGAATTTCTTGAAGGGAATATCAGGGAAAGAAGGCCATATGGCTATACAAACTGCTTTTAGAAATTATACACAAGGTAGAAAAATAAGTGACATGGGGCTTGCCCTTTAGTTTGAGAGCTCACTTGATTACATTAAGTATAGAATAAACAGTCCACAGTTCACAGTACACAGTGTGGGACATCATTGTTAGAAAGAGAGAGAGAGAGAGAGAGAGAGATGCATAGCATATTACCAGAAACACTGTGTTAATATGTTTGTTTCAAGATCTGCCATTAAAAGTTTTTAAACACTACCTCACTGTACTATTCTATGTTTGGTTACATAATGAGCCTTTGTAGTGAAGGCTAGCAAGCATACCTCTCAATCTCTTAACACAAGAAATCTGGACAAAGCCAAAAATAATGGGGGGACAAAGGCCCCAAAATAGGGACAGACTTTAAATATTGCTGTTATAAACTTAGAAAGCTGCTTGAATAATAGAATTTGTGTTAGCATGCATTTTTGAAGGAAATAAAGTCTGAAACTCAAATATATATCATTATTTTTTCATTATTTAGTGACTTCAGTCCTCTGAGATTTGCCACAAAAGACATAGATTTTATGAGGAACAGACCAAATATTTTAGGCAAAAATCTGGATATTCTGCAAAAATCTGTACTGTTGAGAGGTATGAATCAAGCCAAAAAAACTTAAAGGTTGATAGGACACAGTGTAATATAATGTTTAATATTTTCAGGTGCAAAGCTAATGTCATAGGTTTGAATCTCTTGAGCTATTGAATGCATGCTTTTCATTTTCCAGTATTCCAAGGTTCAGATTCCAAAAGATTTGCTCTCAGTGTAAGCCTGTCACAGTTCTGAAAGACTTGTTTGCTGTGTAATTGACTTAATTTGTTGAAAGTCATATCTATAAAACAGGCTTAAACTAGGGTCCAATTTCAAAAGCTTGCTATCAGTGTAAGTGAAGTAAGTCCCTTACACCAACAAGTTGTTCTGAATCTGGGCAGGTTTACATCAGAGTAAGCCACTTTTTTCACACACAAACAAGGAAAGTTCCGTGGAATACAAATTACCTCATAAGCAGTTGAACCTTATGCAAATGACTCAAATGGAGCAATTCAACAAGCAGAAAGGCATCTGTGTAGATGCCGTGTCAGTTTCCGCAGCGTATGCAGAATTTTTCCACATACAGGAGTCCACACGGACAGAAGGAGATGCAAAAATCCACAAATATGGACATAACTCCTGTATGTAAAATAAATCATTTTTTAAAATAATTTTAGCATGTTTGTACTATGTGCTGCAGTGCGCAAACATGCTTAATAGAAAGAAAAAAAAACATTTCTAGTATGGTTTTTACAAATATACTGTAGGACCTTGTGTTGGGTCCATACAATGGTGCATATATGCAGTCACCAATCTCACACGGCTATGAACCATGTAGTATCTAGGTTGTGTAGTATCTAGATTGTCAGCATGGATATGTATGCAAATGAGGTAGATTTCCTGAATTGGTAAAAGGAGCAACTGTGTCCACATATCCCCATCATGTAGGCTCCTACACAATGTTGATATTCCCAGAGGATGTGGATGACATCAGGGGGGTGGGTCTCATTACTTTTACTACTTTTTGTTCCCAGCCACACATGTTTGTACAGCACAGACTACCCACGTGACAATGATGACATAGGCAACAATCAATTAAAACCAGATATCTTCAATAAATATTTTTGACTTTTGTATAAGCTATGCTGCATGCCAAGGCACATAGTGGCATGGCACACACTAAAATAGGGCCTGTAAATTATGTTAATTATATCTTGGGCAGGTGAACTGCATCATAATTAGCCAATCCCACATGGTGGACTTAAGCAGAACTGTATCAAATATGCATAAACCCTACATTCTGATTTTCCCTCAATACTCTGGGCCATTGGAGTAGAGACTTGGGAATTTTAACTGGGATAATGCTAGGGGCTACTTCAGGTCTGCTACACCTGTATGTGCTAGATGCTGAAGTCAATGCTGCTGGTGCTGCCTGACAATAGGCCTAGGCCGAGAAGGAGAAGAGTGTTCAGGAAATGGGCAACCTTCCAGGAGCTACATGAGCTGAAGATTGTAGAGCACTATAGTGGACAGGGACATACTACAAGAACTCAATGAGCTCTGCTGCCCTCAACTCAGACCAAGAGCCAACAGAGGGGAACCCATCCCAGTGGAAACAAAGGTATGTGTAGCTCTTAGGATACTAGCTACAGGTACTTTTCAAAGACCAACTGAGGACATGATGGGGGTGTCACAGGAATCTGCATCCAGGATCCTCCACCAATTCCTGAAGTGCTTTGTTTCCACATGCCAGTGAGCATATATCTTTTCCCCTTACCCCAGGGTGAGAGCTAGCAATATGTAACACTTCTACCATGTAGCACACTACCCTGAAGTAAGGGGTGCCATAGACTGCACACATGTACAAATCAAGGCACCAACTGTTGAACAGGGTACAATCTATGTTAAAGACAAGGGGTACCACTCCATCAACTGCCAGGTTATGTGCAATGCCCAGGGGATTATCTTGAATGGGTGTACTGGTCACCCTGGCAGTTATCATGACTCCCAAATCTGGCACACATCACAGCTACATCAGATGTTTGCTAGGGGGGAACAACCCACAGGGCCATTTACTGGGGGATGCTGGCTACACCCTGGAACAGTGGATGATGACACCCATCAGAAATGCACACACACCCGTAGAAGAACACCATAATGAGGCACACACACAAAAAAGAAACATCACAGAGCATGTGCTTAGACTTCTGAAGTCACGGTTCCAGAGCCTTGATATATCTGGTGGAGCCCTGCAGTGTACTCCAGCCACATGTGCACAGATGTTCACAGTATGTATTATGCCACACAATCTGATCATGGTGAAACAGCTGCAGCAGGTTCAGCAAAGAGAAGGGATACACAGCCCCTCCCACCAGTGCGTAGGTCACCACAGCCACAATCACAGGAGAACTCAGAGGAGAAATCCCCTGCTGATGTCCCTGTAGGCAGAAGTAGGCATGTCCAGTATACCCTGGCTTTGGCTAAGAGACAATGTATAGCACATTCACTGATAACCTAGGAAAACTGGAGACTCATACCTTACTCCTACTCACATACAGATATTAAAATTGATGCCAGGCAACTCACACTTCCTTCCTCTACCTATCCATGTATTGGCTGTGTACTGCTTGCATCAGACAGAGTTAGCCCTGAGCTACAATTGTGTCAACTGCTCCATTTGCAGGGTAAGTCCATAACCTATACAGTAGTCTACTGGATTATTATGATATGTCAGTGTATGTATGGACCAGGTACATTACGCAAGTAACTATAGTGGGCTAGTTGGACACATTATGCAAATAACTATAGTGGGCTAGTTGGACAGAAATGACATCCAGATGGGACTACATATACCCATTCCACTAACATGTTTCCATTTCTATTCAGTAGGCCTCGTGCATGGAATATTCATGCAGTCTTACTGCAACAGATTACTGGTACATCATGGAAGGGAGATGTTAGACAGCTGGGTTAAATGATAGACTGTTGTGTACCCCAGCAGAATATGTGGTACTGACCCCCCCACACACACACACATCCAACATAGCAGTGTGCCCTTGTAACTGCTATAAGGGTAACTTATCAATGGTATATGAACATTTCACTCAGTCTCAGGACATGACTATAGAAATTGATCATACATTGCATGTCTTAGGTAATGGAGGAATAACCACTGTACATTTTTATGCAGGTGATTGAGTGATGAATGACCCCCTGTCTTTCAAGCAGCTTCTGCGGCTGAAAGGTCTAAGGCAATCAGCTTTTGTGATGGTGTTCATGGTTCTTATTTAGAAGTACCCACTTAATTTGGATGTGAGGTATCAATAATTTGTATTCCACAGGCTGTCAGTCTGTTTGTGCTGTACTATTTTAACTGCTGTCACATGTTAATTACATAAGACAACTTTAGAAAATCTTAGCCAATGTGAGTGAAGTGCAGCAGTGCAGAAACAGGGACAGATGTCATATTGTGTAACA